>NC_051163.1:25746218-25895271 GCF_013339745.2 Dermacentor silvarum
CAACTTACCCAACATCACTCACGACCTTAGGATGACCGCAAGTAAAGTGGAATATACTAATGATAGAAATCATCCCCAGCCAGCGAACCGCGCAAGTATATTCATCCTAAATGTCTACAGTAGTCCCAAAAACCCAAGACAACGCTTCAAGCCCTAATCACCAAGGCCACGCAACTAGCGCGAGACTCCCCTTTGATCGTAGCTGGTGACTTCAACGCCCCCTACCACACCTGGGGCTACCCATACAACACTAACAAGGGGAAGGACCTCTGGCGTGAGGCTCTAAACCTAAAGTTGATGCTAGTCACGGACCCGGCATTCCCCACCAGATGCGGGACATCGTCGAGCCGTGACACGACACCGGATCTCACCTTTGTCAGGAGCATCGCGGCGGTTAAGTGGACGAACCTCGGGGTAGACTTTGGTAGTGACCATTATATCTTGGCCACACACCTCCAGGTCGAGCAGAAGAGACAGCGCATGTTCCAGTACACGGACTGGGACACGTTTCGCAAGATTAGGGAAGAGCGAACGGAGAGTGAGGACAAGCCTAGCCTCGAACAATGGGTGGCACATGTTAGAGACGACATAAAAGCTACCACCAAAGAGGTTTGTACCGACCTCCCGGTGGAAAAGATGGACAGTCGTCTGGCTCACCTGTTGGAGGCCAAGCAGTCCCTCCTCGCCAGGTGGAAGGGACAAAGGCTCGACCGCAGGCTCAGAAAAAGATCGCAGAATCAACAGAACTATAGAGGAACACTGCAGAGCCCTCTCTAAACAGCAATGGGATGAGGTGTGCAACTCGATCGACGGGCAGATGCGCAACGGGGGAACCGGAACCTCCTAAACATCTCCTCGACGAGACGAACACTAAAACCAACCAACACAACACACTGGCGCGCACCCTACACGCAGCCAAGCGAGAACTATTCGAGCGAGGAAATTTTATCCAGACTCGTGAAGAAATACCTGTCTGTCGCATCGGGCCCTACACCACCTTCACCTGACTACGACGGCTCCGGGAACCCTGAGCTTGACGCAGAATTCGGGATTGAGGAGATCAGGCAGGCGCTCCACACCCTCAACGGCAGATCGGCTCCGGGTCCGGACAAGATCACGAACAAAGCTCTACGGAACCTGGACGACAAGTCATCGAATACCTAAAGGACATCATTAACCAAGCATGGAGCAGTGGTATAGTTCCGGAAATGTGGAAATCGGCCACACCATTCTCATCCCCAAGCCAGGCAAGCCGCCCAGCCTCGATAACCTCCGCCCAATTTCGCTCCCATCGTGCGTAGGGAAGGTTGCTGAGCACGCAATCCTAAACAGGCTTTCTCGCTACCTGGAGGACCACAACATTTACCCATACAACATGATCGGCTTCAGGGCTGGACTATCGACGCAGGACGCGATGAAGCTCATCAAGCATCACATTAATGACTGTAATACGCGGGACACGAGAGCCATACTAGGTCTAGATCTGGAAAGGGCCTTTGACAACATTCTTCACTCGTTCATTTTAGACACAATCTCGAGCCTTAACCTGGGGAAGCACTTTCATTCCTACACGAAATATTTTCTGTCAGACAGAGAAGCCACCCTTAAGATCGGGGACCTGACTTCAGACATGATCAAGCTGGGGTCTAAGGGGACGCCACAAGGGGCAGTCATATCCCCAACCCTCTTTAACCTCGCCATGATTGGTCTATCCAGGAAGCTCTCTGCTATCGACGGTATCAGTCATACCATATACGCAGACCACGTTACCATCTGGTGTACGGGAGGTAGTGATGGACAGGTAGAGACGGCCCTGCAAGAGGCGATTGATGCTACCGAGAGATACCTCGAGTCCACGGGCCTTCGGTGCTCACCTCACAAGTCGGAACTGCTACTATATCGACCCAAGCGCAGAGGCCCCAAACCAAAGGGTGGAAGCCACTCGCCGAATGCGACATCGAACTACGGACAAACGACGGAGGCTATATTCCGAGGGTGGATGCCATCCGGATTCTCGGCATGATGGTCGAGTCGAGTGGCTCTAACAACCAGACAGTGCTGCGACTCACTAAGAAGACGGACAATGCCATCAGATTAATAAGAAGAGTGGCCAACCGGCAGCAAGGCCTCGGAGAAGACAACCTCGTGAGATTGGTGCATGCGTTCGTAATGTGTCATTTCACTTACGTCGCGGCCATGCACAACTGGCAAAGATCGGAGCGGGATAAGCTCAACGCATTAATCAAGAAGGCAATCAAGAGAGCCCTCGGCCTCCCCCTATACATACACACGGAAAGCTTACTTCAACTCGGCATGCATAACACGCTCGAGGAATTGGCGGAAGCGCAGGAGAGGGCCCAGTTCGTCAGGCTATCTACCACACAAGCTGGAAGACACATCCAGCAGGAGCTGGGCGTTCCCCCCACAGTAGTCAAAACAAAGTTCTGCAGCATCCCTCGAGAGCAGCGGGACCGCATCACTGTCGCCCCGATCCCGCGAAACGTCCATCCGGAACACAACGTGCGAAGACGTCGGGCGCGCGCGAAGGCCCTCCTGGGAAAGGCTCGTGAACGGGCTTCGGAGAACAGTTTTGTAGACGCAGCTCGCCACGCCGACGGACAGGCCTTCGCTGCGGTTAGCGTAGACCATGAAAGTAAAGTAACGAACGCAATCTCGATTCGGACGACGTCCTCTGAGGTCGCAGAGCAGGCTGCAATAGCGATGGCCTTATTGGACCACAAGAGGACATCAATCTACAGTGACTCGAGATCATCCGTTCGGGCATTTGCCAAAGGAACCATATCCGAGCTGGCCCTAGGGATACTAGGAAGCAAGCAGATCAAGCCACACACAGTGATCTGGTTTCCAGCCCACATGGGACAGATCGAGGGTGCCCCGCCCAACCTCAATGAGTCGGCACACAATGCTGCGCGAGGGATTATCAACCGCGTAGCTACGAGTACCGGGCAGCGTGACGTTGGGGGTACTGACTATCGGGACTCTCCTTCCTCGTACAACGAAATTAATACGCATTTTTACTTGGCTCGTAGGATCTACCCCCTCCCACACTGTAAACTCAATAGACCTCAGGCTTTAACACTAAGGCTTCCACAGACGGAGGCATACCCAAACCCCGTACGTCTTCACAAAATGTACCCCGAAATTCAGACAACAAATGCATGTGCAGTATGCAATGACTTAGCGAGCCTACCTCACATGCTCTGGCGGTGTCCCGCGTTACGCGGCGATGAAAGCAACGCTTCTTCACGTTGGGATGTGGTTCTACGCCGCCCCAACCTCGAAGAACAGTTATGGGCTGTCCAACGGGCCCGCGATGCGGCGGAGAGGCTCGGCCTTTCTGTCTCGACGTGGGAGCGGCCCGCTGCGCGATAGCACGCGCCCTAAAGGACACTAATAAAGTTCTTCATCCATCCATCTATCTATCCATCCATCTATCCATCCATCCATCTATAGTGCCACGCCTAGGCTCAGAGCCGGCACTTTCTGTATCGTATCCGCACGTGTGTGCGCGCTTCTGCATGCGCGCAAGTTATCATTGATGAAAGCCAAACCAACACCCATGTCTTTATCAACGAACACACCCTCTTTTCCCTCTCCCTGCAGTAGTATATTGACCGCATTCAATAAACAACGTTGTTCACTCTTCTATTGCTGTCCCGGCGTTTCACTTCGGCACGTAGATGCCAATACACTTTCTGCGATGACGGCAGCAGGTGGTTCTTCATGCTGCAAGCGCACTCGGAATGCGTAATCGACAATAAAACAGCGCTCCCGTCGACGTGGCGATCACCGACAGAAGTTCAAATCTGAATGAGCGGTGTGAATATTCCTTTCCTAGATCATTATACTCTACATACATTTGCTGAATACTTCGTGGGTGAGCCTCGTTTGCACACTTTTGCATCTACGAGCAGATCACGTTTTTCAAGCGCTGCGCGGAATACAAGAAAAAGCAGAAATGGCGGCTGTGAAAGTGTTCATTTAGAATTCTTGGGTTGGAAATTTGATTCAGTCCTTTTTTTATTCGAAATTAAAATAAATTGCAAGTCCAACGGCTCTTGAGAATGGGTGTTATGTGAAGCATTTTGAAGGTCGCTGGATATGCTGCATCGTACGGGGTTTCGCAATGCGTTACCACCCAGATGGACCAACGTGTTTCTCTAAGTCGAGCAGCTGCGTGCCTCACGCGAGCCTCTGTGACGACGTCAGAAACTCGACGGTGACGACAATCGTACGATGGTGACGGCAAGATTTCCACTCCGGCCGTTCGACGCGAGTTCGCCACATGCCGATTGCTGGATTCTACATAGGTACTGGATATGGACCTAAGCGAAAGAAACAGGAAGTGTGGCGTCATCAACGACTACGTGTTATACATTCGTAGGTACCTATGTACCTATCATATTGCCTAGGTTCAAACGACGACGACATTTGTACTCCGGTGAGGAAACGCTAAAACCTACTCGACGTGGGCCAATAATAGAGGTGAAACAATGTGGCGTAGCTTCTGCTAGCGTCAGTTGATACGAGGAAAGAACTGTAGAATCTAAGCTGATCCTGAAGGCGGGGATACATTCTACCGCAGCGTCTCAGAATGCTAGAATTCACGTGGGAAGAATGCCAGGAACTGACACGTATACCTCACGTACTAAACCACTCAAACAGCACCATCAGCATCATCATCCTATATATTATGTCCACTGCAAGACGAAGGCTCTCCCTGCGATCCCCAATTATCTCTGTCTTGCGCTAGCTGACTCCAACTTGCGCCGGCACATTTCCTAACTTCATCACCCCACCTAGTTTTCTGCCGTCCTCGACTGCGCTTCCCTTCTCTTGGTATCCATTCTGTAACTCTAATGGTCCACCGGTTATACATCCTACGCATTACATGGCCAGCCCAGCTCCATTTTTTCTCTCTTAATGTCAACTAGAATATCGGCTGTCCCTGTTTGCTCTCTGATCCACACTGATCTCTTCCTGTCTCTTAAGGTCTCAAATATATAGATTGGCTTTTGCACGGGATACGTAGGCGTGCGATCATGGCTAAGTGGTTACAGCATCCGGTAGCCCTGCTGGAAGTCAGGCGTTCATACCCACCGTCGGCCACGCATTTTGTTTTATTGAAGAGATCCGAAACGAGGCCAAACAGAAACTTACCTACCTCAATGTGCCTCGAATAGGGACAATCAATGTTTCTGATGCGAAAAAGAAAGCAGTAAAAACAAAGGTGAGTTCGTTCAACAACACGCAAATCTTAGTGAGCAAAGCTCAAGGAGCAGTAGCCGTATTACCAGAAAAAGAGCTTCGCATTAACCTGCCTTGTGTTACAAACTCGTTCGGCGTGAATAAACGTGGGAAGTTTGCAAGCGTGACTCTTGATTACATTGTGCCGCAGCTGATGTTTAAAATAGCTCGTTGTGGGTTCCACCGGAAACACGAAGCAGTGAATGCGATGGCAATGTTTAGCGTTTAGCTCCAGCTCGTTGCCCGGAGTACTGACAAAACGTGGAGGGGACATGGCGTGACGCAGCGGGAAGTTGCGTGGCGCCGCGCCACGAGGTTGCCTCGATGAGTTATGCCGGGCAGCGGTGTTTACACGGGCGTCTCACTTCGATGGTGCGCGAGAAGAGAGCGACGGGAAAGCGTGGGCGTTTTGAGAGCGAAACAAATGTAAGATTAACCCTGACGTCTTTTATCCGTTCCGCTCAGACCAGTGCGTGCCTCACGGTGCGGTGTGCACCTAGCTCGTCAGCAGGAAACGCTAATGCGCGTGCGCACACAACGCTCATGCTGGCTGCGGAAGCCAGAACGATGCCTTGGCTTCGGCAGATCCTATTAACATAACTAATTAAAATATTTAGTTAAAGGTGGCATGACGGTGCGTCCACTCGACTTCGTAGTTTTTTTTGCAACCAGGATTACTGAGCGTTGAGACGTTCCCAACCACCAGGCGTGTGCAGCGCAGGCGCGCCGATACTGTGATAGCACGACGGTGCTGACGCTGGCGCGGGGGGCCAACTAAGGTGCGAACGCGACTAGAGTGTTCGTGCAATTGTATCTAAAAAAAAAAAAAGAATGATGCAGATCCAACGCAAATAATAAATCCACGTGAGCGCAGCTTTAGGCAATGGGTGCCTATATTAAATGGTATACAGGCAACGGGCGACGCGTACATTTAGGTTTACTTCCAAACTATGCAGCGTGGAACCTCATCCAAATGTTTATGTTTACGCAACACAAAAGCTACAACTTTAACCTCATGCGATTTTTTTTAACGCTCATGCACTTCACTGCTCACGAGCTCTGCCGAAATGCGAACCCATAATCAGGTACATTGATGCTATGACATCTCAAATCATGGCATCCCATGACATCTCTCTTCGTCCTCATGACATCGCTCCCACGCAGCGATGTCATGATGACGAAGGCGATGCACGTATAAGATGCTTCTTCAGGGAAGAGTGGAGATGGTAGGTGTATGCAAAGGCCAGTACAACACGTATCTTTGTACCTTTAACAACTTGGCACCTCATGTGCGACGATGACATATACCCGTTTGGAAAAAAAAAACGTTCAAGGATGGGCACACACTCCGTGGCGCACACATGCCGAAGGGCTACATCAAAGAACTCGATTAAAAGCTCTGTGTGCTTCAGAGATGCCTAGGAGCCGGCGATAATTGTTTGTGTATTAAGTAGGCATTTTTGTTATTATTACTACGCCGAGCAGACGCGCTCTCTTGCCTTGCGTTGTCCGTCAGGCAACGTACGAATATGCCCACGAATATATCCGCCTAGATACTGACCAACCCAGCAGCACACAGCTGCAGAAGCCCCGACAAACACGGCACGGAAGGCAAGCGGAAAGCTTCGCAAGGCAGGCTTTATGACCTTCTGAAAGCAATATGTAATTTAACGTATGTGAATGGTGGTTTAATTGCATGTAAGATGTTGCCTTGTGAAAACCTATCCCACCCCGAAAGCCGAGATCTTTCGTATAAGAATAAAAGCTTGGGAGAGTTCAAATGGTGATATAGATAAAGCGAGGAGAAGTAAAATGAAGGCAAAATGAGCAAAGCGCCAAAGACGTGGCGTGTCCTCTCTGTGTCCCCGTCTTCCGCGCTGTGTTCGTTCTGCCATCTTTCGGATGCTTCGTTAAGAGGAAGCTCTAGCTCAGGGGATCCTATCTAAAGACATGGGACACGAGAAATAGTATTTCTCGGCAACCGCTGAACAAAATTGAGTTAGTTTTGTTGCAGTTAAAAGAAAACGTTAAAATATAGTGACTGTTGGAAACAGATTTTCGATGTAGCCTATCAATGGTTTTGTAAAGATTGCCAAAAATAAAACTTTTCGTAGAATACAAAAGTATCAAGTTTGCAACTGTAACTCACAAAGGAAAACGGATATCACAATTCTTTAAAGTGATTGTAATAGTAGAACTAAAGCGGACAAATTTTGCTGTATTATACATCGCTCTGCAGAATACGGATCTTAGGGGAGCATGAATTTTGCTGAACCCTTGTAAACATTGTAACTAATTCACATCAGATATAAGTTATTGCATAGAATTTGCCCGCTTGAATGTTCTAATTGATTCAGTTTACAGAACTGCGATATCCTTTTTGGTGCCGAGTTAGGGATTTGTAAACTTCTTGCTTCTACTTCTTTCAGACTTACCCATTTTCGGCAACCTTTCAAAAACATTCATGCCCCGAATTGAAATTTGCTACCAAGCAGTCGCTATAATTTAACTTGCTCTCTCAAATACAACAAATATAGTTAAAATCAGCGAAGGGGTTATCTCAGAAAACATTTCTGCGTTTTACATGTATTTGAATAGGTGGCATTGGAGTTAGGCCCGAGCTAAAGCTTCCTTTTAGGCTGGCTTTGTTCACGTGCTCATGTTTCTTACAGGCAAAGCACGCTTTACAGGGCAGTATCGTTCCGCAAGTGTTTTCATTTATTAACGCGATGCTTTTAGGGCCCCGTGTCGCAGAAAATCCGGCGTCGGCAACCAGCGTGTGATCAAGGTGGCGGGGAAAATCATCCAACCACATCGACCACGCAGGTCGTCCACGTGGTGCAAGGTATTGGTGAACAAAAATTGAATTTCTCACAGTGAAATCAGTCAGAAAAAATAGTAAAGTACGACTTTACCATTTGGCGTCATATTCGCCGTCGGATTGTTTACCAATCTGCGTCGGATTGCAATTTGAATGTACGAGAAAACCTAATTCTGCTACGAGGAAACTCAAACATTTTTACAAGACCTGCACGCGTAGTGGCAATAGCAAACAATTAATAAAATAACAAAAAAAGGGGGTGCTAGGGCCTTCACATTTTAATACAAAACCACTTATATTGTCCCTGGAAAAACGTCTTTCCAGCAATGCATTGAAGTTTAAAAGTGAAGCCGACTTAAGGGAACCGGTGTAAGCTTTATCTTTGTAAGCTGGCTTTCCCACGTTCAGTGTTGCAGTGAATGAAGCCTACTTGCCGTATGCGAACGATGCGATGCGAACGGGTCCCGATAACGCTATCGCGTTCTACTCTTAAAGGCGAAGCTTAAGCGTCCTCCAAGTTTTTATTATTGTTGTGGTTATTATTATTATTATTATTATTATTATTATTATTATTATTATTATTATTATTATTATTATTATTATTATTATTGCCCTCGCCGTGAGGTTCCGTTTAAAGTCCACGGCCGACAAAATTGTCTCCGCTCGCCGCAGGCCATATGTGCGAGTGAAAGCGTGCCAGGGTGAGCCGGCGGTCGCGGCTCAATGTCGCGCACGCAAGGGCGGGAAGCGGGAAGGAAGCGCGCCCTCTTCCAGTCTCGCGAAACGCTCCGTAGGCGGGGGGGGGGGGGAGGGGGGGGAGCGGTTACTCCGCATCGCCCGAGCGACCGCGCGCGCCCCCGCCGGGCCGGAAGGCATCGGGGGGAGGGTGGAAGGGGGGAGGCCGCGTACCACGCCACTCGCTCCCAACCGGGGGGCTGTATCTTGAAAGCTATCCGCGGCTGGGGTTGGGTCCTTCCTCCCTGCGCTGTGTTTTTGTGGCCTATAGTTCAATTCAACGAAGGTCAATTCGCTCTCTGCCGCGCTTACTCACTACAGTGTTTTGACAGTGAGACTCCGCGGTCATCGAGTGAGTTGCGTTCATGTTTGCTTGTGCGCGCGTGACACCATGCTTGTTTATTTAGTTAGCCTGGCTATGTTTACAAGTTTATACAGCCGATAAAACTACTATCCTTACTACTATCTGTTTGCTGTCGCAATCAATGCTTCGCCTTTAGGGCGATACTGCGGCTTTTTTTATTATTATCATTATTATTACTAAAGCCATGAAATTAGTTAATAGTATTCCGAATATATATATATATATATATATATATATAACAATTTGATGCATCGTTAAATGAATTTAGGAAAGAACGGTTCATAAATAATTGAGAATTGACGAAGAAAACATCCAGCTGGTCATTGCCAACAAACGCTTCGTATCCGGTGCAGCTCGACGACAACGGCCGACCACCCGACTTGGCGCTAACGTCAGGTGCTATACAGGCAAACAAACTAGCACAACGAAAAAACAAAAACAAATACAAAGCGTTACATTAAACAGCTCCCGGGCAAGTTCTACGGGCAGAGAGAAGAGCAAGCCGGTTTAAAAAAAAATAATAATAAACACCGCGCTTTCTTCGCGTGTTCCTGGGCCTCGGATCTTGAGCGGCACACTCGTTGTCTGGAGAGGTGAGCTCTCGTTCAAGGCGGCCGAGAGCAGGGCTTTCTCTTCCATTTTTTTGTTGTTGTTTTGTTTTTTCCGTGCGCGTTCTTGTTGGCGCTGTTTGCTTTCGTTCAGAGCACTTCGGAGCCGAGCGCTCGCGTTTCGGCTGCACGGCCGAGAGCTGACTGGGCGATAGGTGGCAGCTCCACTTTGCGGATTCGGAGCGACCGGCAAAAGACTCGGTTTAGAAAGGCTCGGTTTTCAACATTCCCCTCATTGTTGCCTAGAACCAAAGTACAGCGAAACACCATCAGAATTGGAGGACGCTTAAGCTTCGCCTTTAAGAGTGGAACGCGATAGCATTCAAAGATCCCTGGCTGCTTATCAGGCTTTTTTTCTCGTATATTCAAATTACAATCCGACGCTATCACGTCTGTAAGCAGTGGTTAAGTCGTACTTTACAATTTTATTGAGGGATTTTACTTTGAGAAATTCAATTTTTGTTCACTAACGCCTTGCGCGACGCGAAGGGCCCGCCCAGTCGGGGTGGTTCGGGATGATGTGATTCGGCACGATTATTTCCGCCAGACACCGATGGTTCTCGCCGACGCTGACGCTGACACTGACGCCGACAGCCACGCCGACGCCGAATTTTCTGCGACACGGGGCCCTTAACGCTATCGCGGTAAGACACCACTGAGCCGGGCTGTTCTTTGCCACTGAACAATAGCGGCCAACGATTGCGAGTGCGCACTCAAACAAGCGCCAGCTCGCGCGCGATGGTGCGAAGTTCCTCTCGGTAGACATACAATGGCCGTGAGACGGCTTCGATTCTCACAACGGCTGCCCATAGTAAAGCCAGCCAATTAAAGTCGCGTAAGGTTGAGTATGAAAAGGAGTATAAACTCTTTTTCATACTCACAGAAGTTTACAGCAACGAACCACCATAACCAAACTTCTTTTTTTTTCTTTTTTTTAGCGGATCCCATACCCAATCGCTTCGCAAACCCAAACGTTGGTACTTAAGTTGCAGCGATCCTTCGCCAGATGGGACGTAGATTACAGGTTGTCACGTTTATGGAACACAAGTGCCAGACATCCTTCGACACAAGTACTCGTTCTGAACTAGTACTCGCGTTTTCTTTTTTATTTTTCTTTCTTTTTTGTAGTTTATGACAGTAGTCGACAAGAGCGCCAGTCCTCCCAACACAGCTCCTGCACTGGCAGTCTGCTGGACACTGCAATCTTCACCACTGCCCAGAACACATGAACGCGAAGCCACTCCGATGCTCCAGCGGCCACTAGCAAGTGTTGTACCGGTGTTTTTTTTTTATTAATTAAGGCAATAAACTTTTCGCCATAATAATTGCAAGTGATACAAATAAATAAGTAATAAACAGAACAGTCGACGAAATCCTACCGCGCATTCGAGAGACCCAATGTTCAATCCTTACCCAGTGCAGTGCAGTTTCTCGTGGGTCAAAGTACCTAGTTAAGCACTTGACACAGACGCGTGGACATGGGTGATGGAACAAGTTGTGGAAAAACAGACTAACCGTTACAAGCAATTTAACGATTAAAAAAAAAAAAAAAACGTTGGTTTATACAAAGCAAAAAATTTGCGGCAAATACGTGCTATCGTTGATTCAGATAATTCTGAACTTCCTGGTTGAATATTTTAGATCTTTTCCCGCCATTATTCAGCTATATATTCCGTTGTAGCAAGACTGCGTTTGATAGAGGTGTTACCACAATGCAGCTTCATAACTGCGAAAAATGAAAACATCTAAAACGTTCAAACATAAAGTTCAGAATATTGTAAATCAACGACAGAGCATCCCCCTGTTTCCTTTTCTTTGTACAAGCAGATTTTCCTTCGTTTTAATTCGCCTGTAAGAGCTCGCGTTGTTTCCCTTCTTTCAGGTACATCTATGCAAAGCGAAAAAAAAAAGATCAACACAAGAAATTGGACTACCGAAGCAGCTGGTCAAAAAGATTGGATACTTCACTTTAATATTACTAGCTTTAGGGCCCACATTGCTGGCGGAGTCAGGTTGGCTTAGCTGAAATCGCAAAACTAGAGCCACTTTCATTATATCCGGCCTCAAATACACTAATCTTCAAGCTAGCACTTCACAAAAAGAGTGCGTCAAGCAGTTCTGGATTATCTTAACCGTAACGCCAGTGCCCGTTCATTATTTAGGCAGATTTTGGCGGAAGATAACTTGAAAGCGACGCTGGTCCTAGAATTTCTGCTATGCGCACATATCTTCACTAATGATCAGCTTCAATGTCGGAGTTGTAGGACATATACTAAAGTTATTGTTTGCAAAGTAATGCAGTGAATACTTAATTGACCCACAAGGACATTGCGGTTTGTCGAGCTAGTAACGCCCACGTCCGGACACACACACACACACACACACACACACACACACACACACACACACACACACACACACACACACACACACACGCGCACACACACACACACACACACACACACACACACACACACACACACACACACACACACACACACACACACACACACACACACACACACACACACACACACACATGGCATAGTCTGTGTTGAGAATTAATCTGTGAGTACGGATAAAGGGACAGAAGTCACATGTTATATATTTCTCCTAAACGGGACAGTTATCCGTGGGCCTAACTTTGGCTTATGTGACGTATTCTACGGGACGTATTCGATGTAACAGTTTCACGTAAATTGTAATATAGTACGCATATAATGTCCGATTTAGGTGTTTATACCAGCAGTTTACTTAGTAAAAATATGTTTTTCTGTGCACTGCATTAAGATTGTAAAGTTGATGGTTCAATTTTAATAAAACGTTACAAATCTTGGGCGTCTTTCTGTAAATATTTAGAGAGAAACAGAGTATAAGTAAAAAATATATATATCCAATCCCTCACCAGTAGTTTTATCTTTTATTTTCAATGCAGCGATAGTTTCACGTAAATAGATTCCGCTGTTGCTTAAAAAGGGCGTTTTAGTGCCTCTCTCGAGGTATTTCAATAAAAGAACGGAATCACGCCCAAGCTAAATCTTGTAAGACTAGCTAGCCGAAAAATTCGCTATACCAGAGGAACTGCTGCAAACACCACACGCGAGCACTTTGTGCTCATGTGTGATGAGATAGATAGGGAGAGAGAGAGAGAAAGAAAATTGAGGAGCCATTCGTCTCTGTGAATGTGGATCACCAGCGAAGCTGTAGCACATCACAGAGGGTTAGACAAGGGTACATGTATTTATTTTTCGTATTTCGGTAATGGTACTAACGATAGCTTTGTGGTTTTGAATGTAGCGTGGGCTCCTTTGAAGTTGTCTAATTTAGCCGCGTGGTATCTACGTCTTTGTGATTTGTTCTCTGCCTGCGCGACGTTGGGCGCCTTGTCTGACTTGCGGCATGCGCTTGGTGTTTTGTGCACGCTCTCCATCGGGGGTGTTGACCGCCCACCCACGCCGATCACATTATTGTTTTTGTCTTCGTCGTCGCTCTTGGTAGGCGCGCTGCTCCTCGGGGATGCGCACTATACGCGCCCTCCTCATGACAACGAAGTTTTCGCTCACGGACATGGAAATTTCACGGAACCCTGGCGCGGCGAGACCCCCTACCCATGGAGAGCAGACACGTATGACGGTGCCGCCCACCCGGGAGATCGGAAGGAAACCAGGTGCGCATGAGCTTGGAACGACGACAACGAGAGGGCGGTGTGAGCGTAGGTATGGCCGACGGCCCGTTATTGCACTATCTCCGGGTTCGGCCCACGAGACCGTAGTTCTTTCTCGCGCACATGAACATTTCACGGATACCCTAGCCATAAACAGCTTCGCTGTAAAAGCAGGATAGAGAATAAGGAAATACATTGAGGTCAACTAGACCTGTCCAGTTTGCTACCCTATAGGTTGGGAGGAGGATGAAAGAGCACCGCACGCCTGTAACACAAGCGACCCGCTTGAGTGCCTGACTGTAGACACGTTTACCTGGTCTAGTGTGCGTGAATGATATGCAATCTCGTCTTTTTCTCTCTCTTTCACTCATCCATCCTCCTTTCCAGCTGTAGGGTAGCAAACTGGACAAAATCTAGCTAACCTCCCTGCCTTTCCTTCCTTCCCTCTCTGGCCATCGATCTCTAGCTCTCTCTGTTTCTCGATACAAGAAGATAGAGAGAGAGCGGTACCTGTTAGACTAAACACAACAGCCAGGCAGGTCGACTAAGTGCGCACAAAACGGCATGGCACAGTTCGAGAGGCAACAGCTGAACGAACGACTGCGAAGCTGAAATGGCAATGGTGGAACAAAATGGCGTTTGCCCGAACCGGCCTCCGTTTTACCGATGCCCCAGACGGGAAACCCGTCTCACCTCCTGTGCCCTTTTTGTTTCCCCTCTTCGAAACTGGCTCAGTAATCGCTGGCGTGCGGGCGGTGCACCGAAAATAAGGTACTATGTATTCGACGACGAGCATCGTTTTTGGCTTTTCTGTGACCTCCCCTTCCCGCCTTTCGAACTTTATTTTGCTCCCACATTTATCTGCCCTCCCTGCCCTACCTACCATGGCGTGTCAGCGCATCCCTTAACCTACCATCGCGCTTTTTAAAAGGTTGGCATGAAAATTCAATGTGGGATCTAACTAAAACCGCCCCCCCCCCTTTTAGTTTTTCGAGACACAGAGGATTATGCATCGCACCTGGAGCTGAAAGTAGGAAAGCGTTGGCGCTATCGTTTTTTGCGTCAGCCATCCGGGACTGCACTTAAAGTGCGCACGATCCCAGCTTTCGCCACACTTTTACGATATTACATTGTGTTTCGTTTTGGTTTACATAAAAAATATATTGTCACCTGTAGTAGTAGTAGTGCTATGACGGAGTAAAGAAAAGGACGGACTGAAGGGCACTGCTAACCCAATTTCGAGAACTGAACTGCTTTTACCGTAGTAGGAGACAACGAAGTCAAGAAAGCTGTTTAAGTGGATTGATGCATATAAAGCCAAACATTTTCAGTGCCTTACAGCTCCATAAGAATATTCCCTACTAAATTATTATACTATCCATAATAATTGATGGTAAGTACTGCGGTCGTTGAACACGGCATATTGCAACACGAAGCACCACTTGCTAGTTACAAGTCTCATACTGTGGCGCGTATGGAGACAGTTATTCGCAGTCAGAAAAACGTTTACTTGCAGCTTAGGAGAAAAAACTTCTTTCTTTGTACCCATTTAGCGGATATACGTCGAGAAATGCGGCATAAATATCGGGCCTACTTCATTTTTGGTGCTGGTTGCCCGATGACCGCAAGTGCACCTGCCTGTAAAGCGTGCTCTGCCTGTAAGACAGGTACGTACTTGAGAGAAGCTATTACGCGGGAGCATTCTTGAAGATACAAAGAAAAAAGAAGGAAAGAAAGAAAGAAGGAAGGAAAGAAGGAAAAAAAGAAAGAAAGAGAACACGATTTGTTCTTAATCTAATGGTTTCATCACTTACAAGAGCCTAAAACCATGCAAGCGATAGATCCTCAGACGAAATTTCAGCATTCAACTAATCAACGAATGTCCATTGGGCCGTCTGTTTCCATCCTTAAACAATAGTATCTGATAAGCATATGCATGCCTATGGTGCCTTTAACACTAATCTTTCAAATCACTATTCTCAAGTTTCATTCAAGACGCAGCTTCGACATCAACGATCAATTTGTTTTCACGCAGTTTGGATGCGACTGTTCCTAAAAGTAACTTCAGTAAAATTCTTAAATACGGTCAAATTCAATGTAGATATAAGTGTTAGTCATGCAAATGAATGTGAATAAATTGCACATTATTAGCTGATAATTCATAATTATTTTGTGTTCTGCTCGCTTACATCTCGTTGAACAACAAAAATAAAAACGCCCAAAATTTTCGACGAATTTCCACTAATGCATCGCGCGTTGTACTTTAATAATATTTGTTGTGAGCGTGATCTTGCGTCTCCTCCTCCCTATAAACTTTCCAGAAATCACACATAAATGAACCTTAAATATATCTTTCAAATGAGAATCCAAGTCGGAAGATTGTAACACTTAGAATTGTATTTGTTTGTGCGTACGACACTGTCTAACCATTTAGCAACTTAGCTGACGTAGGTACGTGCCTAGACTGTTTCATTTTGAATTCGTCGCCAAGCGGAAGTGTCCCATAAAGGAAAGAACCAATTCCCCATTTTTTTGTCGCACTGTACGGCTCTTGCACCGACACACGTAGCTCGTTCTCTTAATTTATTGCCTCGACAACATCTTTAACCTAATACTAATAGTGTCTCGAATCAGACTACCCGGAATGCGAAAAAAAACAGAAAAAACAGGCGTGAAATAAATTAGGCAAGCGAGACCACAATACCTCGATGCAATTGGTGGGACCACACTAACGCGCGCACCGCAGGCATTTTCTTGCCTAAGAAATTACCGGAAAATTTCCCACTTTAATTTCTCGATTGGTACCTGGTGTGTCGTCTCAGAAGACGACAACTTCGAAGTACTCGCGCCAATTGGGCGCTGGATTTCTAAATTTATTAACTTAGCACACATATAAAATCTGCCCGACTCTTGGCCAATCCCCGGAAGTGGGTATGTGCCAAAGACTTTAAGGTCATCATCATCATCATCGTCGTCGTCTGCATCATCATCATCATCATCATCATCATCATCATCATCATCATCATCATCATCATCATCATCATCATCATCATCATCAACAACAACAACACGATTGGGCACGAGCACGCCTCAAGCTGGTTGTTCCCATGCCTGAGCTACAGTTTCCTGATATGTTCCTTATTCCTTGCATTTATGAAACCGTCGGCTGCCATCAACAACTGTGCTGACACAACAACTAGCGACGACGAATACTTGGGAGTCACCGGCTGGCAACTGGCACTTCACCTACTTCAAAGAACGGAATGACATGGCGACGCCCGACTTTGGCCGGCTACCTGAAATCAGCGGCAGCTCCGGCTCCTGGAAATCCTGGTATGGGAGGCCCCAATTATTTTTGAAGCTAACGACATTACTGACGCTTCCAAAAAACGTGCGCATCTGATAACTGTCTGTGTGTGTGGGGAGGTGGGGATAGATTTACGACGTTGTCTGCGCCCTCGATCAACCTAAGCAACCCAGCCAAGTGAGCTACGATGAGATCGTCGAGCTGCTCAAAGCTCGCTTTGATCCACAACCTTCTGAACTCTTCTGCAGGGTACGCTTTCAACGACGTGACCAACTTCACGGCGAAACCGTCAGTTATTACGCGACAGCACTTAAGAAACAATCAGCTTAGTGTAATTTTGGAACCAGCGCAGAGACGGATGAGAATCTGACAATACTACCTGTTGACGTAATACTGAGTGATCGTTTTGTCTGCGGTCTTCGGAACGAGCAGGTCCAGCAACGTCTGTTCGCAGAAAAGTACTGGACGTTCAAGAAATGTTTTGTCTTTGCACTCCAGGCTGAAAGTGCCGCTGAAGACCAGAAAAAAAAAAACGTTAAGACGGGCCTTGAAGAGGTTCACAAAGCCAAAACAAGTATCGGTAAAACAGAAAGCCAAAGTAGCTCCAGCTATCATTCTCAAAAGAATAATCTACGTTGCTGGCGATATGACGCGTAATATAGCCCGGAAATTTGCAAGTTTCAGACAGGTTCCTGCGACTACTACACGAAACACGGACACATTGAAAAGGTGTGCATAAAAAAGCAGAAAAGGTGCAAAAGCTAAGAGGAACAACAAGGTCGTATACCCAAGACAAAGATTTTCGGTAGCGACCTCAGCACCGTTTGTGACTCACCAGCGCTCACCAGATGTGGCGTTGATCGAACTCAACACACTAGTTGACACGTTCAGAACACAGAAAATCATGATCTAGCTACACATCCATTGCAAGTACTTGGATTTTAAAGTTGACTCAGGTGCAGCCCTACGTTCAAAGCCGCGTGGACACGTGACCCACCACGGCTCCAGACGAACAACGTTCTCCCACGCACATGGTGAGGCCACGCCCTTCGAGTTCTCGGTTGTGCAACTGTGGAAGTGAACCACAAGGACAAGACTTTTGCATTACCGCTTGCGGTTATCAAGGAAGCTTGTGTAATCTCCTCGGACGAAGCTGGTTTCCACCTCATGGTATAGATGTAACAGGCGTCAGTGACGCATCAGAAGACGAACTTGCGTCCGAGCTTCTGTACAAGAAGCAGTCTGTGTTCGACGAAGACATTTCAGCGCAGAACAACACACCGAAAGTTTCTATTCCAACCTGGGACCATCTCCAGGCACCATGGCTGACATTGCACGTTGACTTCACTGAACTACAACTCGGGATAACCTACATAGTCGTCGTAGACGCGTACGCAAAGTGGGTGGAAGTCCGTCATGTGACACATGCTACATCCGCAGCTGTCATCGATCTACTCGGAAGCCTCTTCGATACGTTCAGCATACCACAAAAAGTTGTCTTTGACAACAGAAAAATCGTTATTTCTAGCGAGATAAAGCAATTTTATGCGTCAAATGGCAGCAACTGCAGCTTATGCAACCGTAATCTTTGCCGCAAAACGCTTGCGGCGAATGCAATGCGCAAAGGCGAGCTTTCGTTTTTTCCCTTTATTGTTTCCCCGCATGGCCGGCGCCACGGCTGCCGCGGATGCGCGGAGGCAAGTGCCATCTGGTGGTGCAGCACGGAACCCAGCGGCGCACGCGGGACGCGCCTCCTGCTGTGATTGGTCGAGTTTTCTGATGACGGAGACGAAGAAATTGGAGGATCTTAGTCACATACAGCTTCGCTGGAAAATAAATGCCAAGAAGAGCGTATGAGGTGTGAAGCAGCTGATTATGGTGTCTTTGTACTTCGACGAGCCATTATACACATCACTTTAGAAAAAAAAAAAAAAAAAAAAACGATGCGCTTCGAAAATTTGTGCTACATTGTAAAGCGTGCTCTTACTGTAAGGCAGAATTGTACTGCAGCGAAGCCAATTCTACAAAAAAGCATCGTGGAAGAAAGAAAAATAATAGGTTGGGGTGATAGGGTGGGGGCGACGTGTTCTTAGTGTATTCGTGTATCGCCTAAAGCAAGAACTTCGTCTTACTAAGACAATCGTTTTCATCGTATTTGTGCGCTTCGCACCTGCAATTGGTCGGCTGTACGTAGCCAAAGGTAACTTTTATTTTTGCTTCGCTCTCATTTAGAGCAACAATAACCACGAAGAATCTACCAACATCTAATTACCATACTTGTAAATCTTGATAATGCATGGCCCTGTAAACTGAGTTATCCATAATGAGCTAATTCAGTGGAGTCACGTTAACAATACGAAAGCTAGTACGAAAGGAAAGAAACGACTACGTAATGAAGGCTCATTAAAGCCAACCAATTAGGTCAGCCAAACTGCACTCAGGAACTCGACCTGGAAAGGAGAGAAATCTCAGTAGGAAAAATAAAATAAAAAAAAGGTTAAGCGAAAGAATACGGCCTTACAAAGCGCCTTACATCAAAGGACAAGGAGATTGCGCAGTGAACGTATTCGTGGGCTACCTTGTTTCGACTTCGAGCGAACCTCTAAGGGATCCTCAAAAAAGACATAGTGTGGCACGTGCGCAACTCTTTCTAGGACGACGCCGACGTCGGAACGGGTGAGCCACATGCGAAAACACGAACAGAATTGGCTCCACTTGTACTGATTTTCCTGGAAACCTTCCCCACCGTCGAAAGATGTCGTTAGGAAAACTGAAACCTCATGCGCGGCCGTACTTTAATTTGCTTTAGAGATGGTTATATTGCTTTGTCGCGTACTTTATATTAAAGATCAAGAGGACTGCAATCAAAAGACTTCACCCCCCCCCCCCCCCCCCCCGAAGCAAGGGGCACGCCTGAGGGGCTGTCTTTTACGAGGAGGAGACACAGGACACGCGCATGGTCGAAAATATCGGAACAATATGACAACCACAGGACGAGATCGAGCGCTAACCTCTGCGTTCTATACTAATTAAAAAAAAGTACTTTCCAGGAATCGATTCGGGATTCACGTCGTTTTTGTTCTTATAGATGGCGTGCTTCTTTTTTTCTCTATGTCTGGACTAGCACGGTAACATCGGGGTTTCAACGCGATGTCAAATAAGTGGATTGAAGCAAGAAATAACATCTGCTTTGAAAACTGTCCCCGTTTCTCTTTTAAGGATTTGATGTAATTTGACCTGCTTCGCTAGACGCAGTTCCGTTGGCCGAAAGAAGATATGCTGTTTTGAGCGTCATTATAAATTTGATCTCAGCGGAGAAGCGGGCTTGTCTATAATAAGGTATTTCTTCTCAAAGCTTTTTGAAGGTATGACACAACATGTTCAAGCTAATGTGAAATTTTTATATGTATTAGATGTCGCTAACTTTTTGCTTGTTATGAGCAGCAAAATTTTTTTGTTCGTTCGTCTCTTCAAGACAACCGCCTACGTGGTTCCATCCCTATTGAAGACTGTCCATGTCTATGCGAGTGTATATGAAGAGGCTTCTGAAAACTGATCCGCAATTACGTACATATATATGCCACTGAGATGAACTATACTGTTATGGGCATCACCACTGACGTTATCATCACCATCATCATCATCATCATCATCCTGGGCGTCGTAGCATCATCGCCATGGACATCACAGTCATCATCATCATCATCTTATCACAGAGTTCAGAGCGGAGCGTTATCATGCGACGTCATTTCTGCGACACACGCAATGTGTGCGCAACAGACAGCCTTGTGGCGCCATCTATGGGTGTCATCTTCGCTTAGAGGTTAGAAGTACAGATTATGCTAAGTGGGTGGAGGTAAGCAAGGAAATGCTCATGTAGTGAATCCGCCCGCGCACCGAGATATACGTACGCCCAGTCAATCACGTGTGGCTAAAACTAATTCAAAGCCCTCCATCGCAGTTTTAGCTGGTAATGCTAAAGTTATCGCTTCACAACGTAGAAGCAGCGGCACAGAGGGATCTGCACGCTTCACTACGCATTATACGATAACTGCACTGAACAAGAAGCAAGAGAGCTTACAACACATACAAATTGCTTTTCGCGAACCCCGGATGAATGCGGGTAGAATCGTTCGTTCTTGTTGATTACGTACTGCGAATGTACTTGACTTTAAAAGTTCGCAGAGGCAATGTTACCGTCAACTACAGAAACACCCTTCTATTCAGTCGATTACTAGAAACTCCAGAAACTTGGTTTAGGTTTGACGGCTCTGCCGCAACACAGAGCAACATAATTTTTACCACCACTGGCACGATACAAAAAGTTGAAATTTCCACGATGACAAATAGCACTCCCGGACATCGTTGTGATCGCTGAACACTGCAATGAATCGGTGAACCTAATCAGTCGCGTGGCGAGCGAGAAAGTAATGGTCACGATGGAACCTGGCAACTGATGCTACTACCAGGCCAGGGAAGCTCTTAATTTGCGTGTCCTTCCCACTAAGCTTGATAATGATTTCCATAAGGCCCGCACGACGTGACCCCAACAGTTGGACGCGAACTACTTTTGGATAACACATATAGTTGCGCAAAGTGAAACCTTAAGGCTTGATAAGTTCCTCTTTGGCTGAAAACGAAAGCAAACTGTTATTATTCGAAGTGTTCCGTTTGAATTTTCTTTTGTTGTGTTACCCTGGTTGCTGCCGGCTTTGCAATGCAGCAGCGTCGACTGTTGCGATCGTCGATCGTCGCCAAGCTGTCGGCTCTTGCTGTGACGTAGCGTCTACGTGAAGAGTGACGTAATGCAGCAGACAGCGGCGGCGGCGTGTGCGCCGTTATGCTGTTGACAAGGCAGTTTTACAGCAGCAATGGCATTAATGAATGCTGCATTTGTTTTCAGAACAACCAGCAATTTTATGATTAACCGTGTTGCTCAGAGAAATTCAAGTAAAAGCGCAAGTTGGAGCAATTATGTCTGGCTGCTCCCAGTTATGCAAAACGCCACCAGAGAAGTTCTTCCAAACTTTTTAAAGGACGGAAGGTACGGTGTCTTATTCGCTTTAGATTTATCACCTAATGTGCGTGAAAGAACCATTAGTCTGCTGCAGTATCAGGTGAAGCACAGAACTATTTTATTCGAAAGTCGAACATTAACCAATTCGAGTAGTTTTCTACGGAAGTGGCTGGATTGCACGATGCTGATTCTATATGTGCTGATATACGAGCTACATATAAACTCATGTTTTTCTTTAAAAAAATTTATATTGTTTGTTTCGACGTCAACTTGGTGAGTGAGAAGTTCTATGAGCCATTGCAGACGTTACGGTGTCATATTTTAGATTGTTCCATTCAGAGGACGCTCAAAACAACTTTGAGCCTCGCCATGTCTCTCACAGCAGCGCAAGTGGGAACCATTACTTTTTGCTGATAGCAGTGAATTATCGCAAATAATGTGACATCAGTTTTATGCATTTTGTTCTGTGACTGCACTGTTCGACTTTTTGCTTAGAAGAGAGAGAGAGAGAGCGAGACAGATAATTATTAGAAAGGCAGAGAGGTCGGCCTGAGCTAGCATGCTCTGGCCTGCTACTCTGCACAAGGGGAAAAGGAAAGGAGACAAAAAAGAGTGATGAAAGATGATGATGAGGACAAGAAGAAGGGATGCATATTTACATTAACACAGTGGTTTTCTTAAAGTCTTGCGTCTAGTCCGGTGATCTTCAGGTAGTCCAGAGCAGGCCCTTGTAGCTATTGATGCTACTGTACGGTCACACATTGTGGACAAAATATTACTTTCGTACAATGTTCGCCTGCCAATGCCTGCTAGCATGGAAGCCAGCATCTTCCGCTGTGGGGCATAGAGAGGGCAGTCGCAAAGCAGATGTTGGAGAGTCTCCGACACTTCGCAGCGTTCACAGTTCGTGCTGTCCGTACGGCCAATCAGATGTGCATAGCGTCGAGTGAAGGCGACGCCCAGGCGAATCCGGTGAAGCATGCTTGCTTGGCATCACTTGACTTTAGCTGGGAGGAGAAGAGTCCTGTCACAGTCTATTTGCCGCAGGTGAATGTACCAATGGTCTGGTTGAGCCCAGTAATGTGCGGCGCAATCTCGCATGAGCGTAGTCAACAAAGAGTTTACATCGCTCCGCAAGTAAGGAATCTTTACTTCGACGGCTATAGGAATAGCTGTTCTTGCTTCCGCGTAAGCTAGCTCGTTGTCAGCCAAGCCACAGTGACCAAGTACCCATTGGAAGGTAATTCAGTGACTGTTTCTCTGAGCAAGATCATATATTTAAAGGACGTCTAACGCTAGCATGTAATACTGGCCTCTCCTCGAGAGAGAATCGATAGCTTGCAGCGCCCATCTTGCGTCAGAAAGAATAGTCCATGTACGGGGTGTCAGGTAGGAGACAAAACGCACAGCTTCCCGTATTTGTTGTCCAATTTGTATCGGCGGGATGTGCCCAGCTGAGGGATCACAAATGCCGCGGTCGAGGCGCGAGATGTAACCGATCCACCTGTGTATATGTGCACATAGCCGTTGTACAGACCAGCCAAATGGGCCAAGGTGAGTTGTTTAAGGCCAGTGGAAGGGATACGCGACTTCTTCGGAATGCCAGGTATGTGAAGGCGCACCTTTGGTCTATGCAGTGTCCACGGTGGCACTTCAGAGATGACGGGAGGTGCGAAGTCTGAAATTTTGATTAGTGAAACATCTTGAGTAGGTGCAGCTTGGGTGGTTTTCTTGAATTTGAAGACAAGGGATGGTGTGTGTGTCGAGTCAGCAGTCGGAGGTGAAACCGAAGTGGCTCACAGGACATGTAAATTTTAATTGGATAGGCCCGTGATTCCTCTATAGTGCCCGAAGTCGATGTACACCGTGGCAGGCCTAGTCATGTTCGTAGAGCTTGGGCCTGAAGGCTTTCCAATGAACGAAGACAAGTGGTACGTATATTGGAAAGCACAAGTATGCTGAATCGTAGGTAGCCCACAAACAACGCCTGATATAGCTGAAAAATACTTTTCTCAGAGGGCCCCATCTAAGTCCAGCTACAACACGAAGAACGTGTATAAAGCTGGATAGTTTGGTCCGCAGTGCACTGAAATGCTTCGATCAAGATATGCTGCGGTCAATGATGTTACCTAAGTATCTGTAGTGCGTGACAGCAGGGATCACTGCTCAGGCAACGAATATCGGATACCGTGTCATTGATTTCCTTGTAAATGCCATTGCAGCACATTCTGCTGTGTAATGTTGCAGGCCTTGACGGCGCAAATATTTTGATGTTATGGTTGTGGCCCGTTGTAGTCTTGCACGTATTGGCGGACGCGTTACTCCAATTTTTGCTAAGAAGTTATCTACGTGCATCATCTTCATCACACGAGTTCCGTGCAGGACTGCGAAAGCTACAGGACGTCCTCACGGCAGACGTACACAGGAGCCGCACGAACGAAATCGCGACTTCTCTATGAGCTGCTACCATCGGCTGTCCTCAAGGAGGCTACCAGTTATGTTTCACTATAAAGTACTGAAGGCTTCTTGAAGCTTCACAGTTATTAAGAAAACAAAGGCGAAAAACGCGAACCAACAAATTGTTTGATGACTTGTTTTGTAATTCTGTATTAGGCGTTTTTTTAAAATGAATGTCAGTAAATTATTACAAAGGGCTTTTGAAATGCTTGTAAAGGTGTACACATGCTGACTTGTAAGCTCGTCTCCTATACCATTTAACGAAACATTTGAGAAATTATTTGCTGCTTTACTCCTCTCAGTACCTGTACGTTTGTAAAGGGCGAAACTCGAAAGGTCAAACAAACGTTCACTGAACAGTGACAACGGACGATTTCAATTTGGCACCTGCTCCTGCGTCTTCTCCAAGTCACAAAACCAGGTGGCGTCGTAGTACGGACATTGCAATAGCACCACCTTTGCTTTAGTATTCCCTCATGTGACTCATGTGACTCATG
This sequence comes from Dermacentor silvarum, assembly GCF_013339745.2. Taxonomy (NCBI): domain Eukaryota; kingdom Metazoa; phylum Arthropoda; class Arachnida; order Ixodida; family Ixodidae; genus Dermacentor; species Dermacentor silvarum. The sequence goes on from NC_051163.1 coordinate 25,770,957, forward strand.
TGACTCACCAGGTGACTCATGTGGCGCTTCGTATGCTCATCTCAGGGACCATAGAGAGTACGGTAAGATTCACCACCCCGCTACTACTATCCCAAAACTAAACCTCGTTGGAAAATTAAATAACTGCCCAGCAATCGCTCGCTCGGAAGCCGGGCTAGAACCGCCGACACAGTGGGAAAAGTAGAAAAGGTCGCTAATATTTCCACGGAGCGCTTTGTTAGCAACTTGCAGATGACTGTATTCACACCTTGTGCTAACTCGCCAAGCAGATTGAGCATAGGGTTCAGCGGGTGTACTCCGCGTGTAGCACTGGTGTAACGCCGCTACAGGAAGCACTCGTTTCGTGCTTTGTAACGCTTTCACACACCTTCTCTGTAAGATGGGCATTAGGACCCCGCTGCACGTAGAGCTGCAGGCAACTCTCGTTCTCTTGCCCAAGACGTGTTAGCAGAAACGCGCTCCTATCAAGCGCCCACAAGAGCACACACTATGGGCGCTTTCAATAGAATACAACGGCAGGCTTTCTGTCGTGCTTGCGCCTCATCGAAAACGCTTTTTTACGACGGGCACTTATTACGACCGCTACAAAACTTCTAACGACTGCCGCACGCCATCCAGTGACGAAGCTTCAGGCCGGCAAAGTGAGCCATATCTCCCAGCACCCGTGCTCACCTGCACACCGACCCGCTTGCCGCTGACGCGCTGGGCACTACGCCTCCCACTTTGAAAACAAACTAACAAACAAAAAGTGCGGAGTTGAGAGGACGAAGCCAGCGCTTTTATGACACAAAGCGCTCATTGCTTGCGCAAGGCGGGACGTAAACGTGTCAGCGACGCACAGTTTAGAAAAGAACGACGCTCGAAACACCGTGGTCGCCCATATGCGCCGGAGTTTGAAATGCGGGCCGCCTTTCTTTGGCTTTCTTTGGATTTCAGATCTGCGCGACCGGACGAGCGAGTATGAAATAGACGAGAAGGTATCTTGCCCTCTTTCTTCAGAGCGAAGACGCGCAGCCTGTGTCCGGAGCTTTGGTTTGCGCGGCGCTTGTATGCGTGTATTGGCGCGCTATTCCGGTACTCAGATGTCCAGCGGTCGCAAAGGAGAGGCGCGCGGTTTTTCATCTGCATGCGAAACGGCTATGAATGAAGAAACCAAAAGTAGGCCCGCTACGCAACCGGCAACGTCGGACACATAGAATAATGCCTCCCATCCTGCACACTGCCGCTGTTTGCACTGGAGCGTTGTAAACCGCGCTGTGTTATGGCTGCTAGCGATGGTTTACGCAAGGCATTGGTAGACCTCGAGCCCTTTGATGTCGTTTCAATGCTCGCTATTGTTTTGTTTTTACGTTGAAGGCAAGCTACAAGCCACTGGGCTGGACGCACGGCTTTAGAGGTGCCACAACGTTGTAAACTTGTACATACACACCTCCTCCTCCTTTCATCATCATCGTTATTCATTAACCCTTTTCCTCCCCGTCCCTTTTCCTCAGTGTAGAGTAGCAGGACAGATCAAGTTACAGCTCAGGCCGACCTCTCTGCCTTTCTGTATATACATTTCTCTCTCTCTCTCTCTTTTATGAAGGCAAGCTATAGTCAGCGTTCGAAATGGTTCGTAAAGCCTCTCACGTGTCATACCTGCATCCTAGATGTCTAATCATGCAAAATTTTATTTGCGGTAGCAAGGTATTGCTTAGGCGGGTTCATGTAATTAAGTCTCCTTGTGTGTGACGTACACAGTCACGAAACGGCAAGACTAGGTACGGGTATAAAATCGTTAAGGTGCGCACCAAAATCTCGAAAGCAACTGACGCCATTCTTCAAGTGCACGCTGGATGGCGCCACAATATTGCTCCACCGCGAATACGCAGGTTTCGACAAGGCAGGTAGTACTTGCGCATTGCTAACGCATGTGCGTCAACGTGCGCCTTAATTAGCCGGCAACTAATGACCAAAACGCATACGTATGTCAATGGTACCACGTGCTAGAGACGACTGAACCTGCTATCTCAGGTGGTCTCATGTTGGGGCTACATGCAAATAGCCTGTAATTTAGCATTTTGTGTATCTAATATACTTGCTGCCTACTTATCAGACAATCACTTGCCTTGAAATAGCCGGCGAGACATGTATTGCGCAATAATAATGTATCGCTAACTAATGTTGTACTGTGGTATGTCTCGAAATACTATTGTTGCTCATTAATACTCCGTTCTTGAAACCATCGTACAATGTATAATTTATTAGTCTTTATTAGCGGAGTACTTTTGTACTTTTGTCATGACACTGCATGTAAATTTGCTATAATTATTTATTTTGTAATCGGATTAGACAGTGGCCTCCATAAAACGCTTGCTTCTGCATACAATGTCCGCATACAAGGGCATACAATGTTTGCTTTTATTTGTACAGGCGCGCAGTACTAGAGTACTCTACAGTCGAATTATTTTTGTCGTGTGTCCTTTGTGTATTGTTTTTTGTTTTCTTTCTTTTTAAACTTTTGAGGCAATGCTAGGCTTTGCCGGCATTTTATTTATCGGACCTCCAACTAGCCTTCGGCTACATGTCTGCAAGTGTTCATTCTGTGCATGACACAATTTCTTTGAGCTGATGATGACTGACGCCCTTTGAATTGAAGTAACGACAGTCGTCTAGTATACCTAAGCTAACTACTACTTCCACTTCTATTTCCTTTTTACTATGTCTATTCCTATTTATCATTCTGAATTTCTCTAATTCATCTAGTAAAGTCATCTATGCCTTTGATGGTCCCATCCCCCGTCCCTCGTTTGATTAATATCCTATGATACGAGGCTTAAGAGAGTCAACCGTAAAGCACCCAAGCCACTCACAACTTAAAAAGCACCATAAAAGTATGGAATAGTCAGTAAATTCAGCGCTTGATTTAAAAGTGAGCTTTGCCTCAACGGCAAGTCCATTTTCCACATTCAAGTACGTGGGAAGCGAATAAATGATCTCACTAGACAACTGCTCAAGCAATTTGAACATAATTTGTTTGGATTAAATATACAAAATTGAATTCTAATGACTGTATGAAGCAGTATTTTTGTGTAGCGCCTGCAATTTCTTTACGAGAATTGGTGACAATCGGAAAGCTAAAAATAGAGAGAGAGAGAACATTGAAGCATGAAAACTAGAAAGCCGTAACTCTTCTCTGAAAACAGATGTCGCACTTCTGTAAACTGCATCTCTTAGGCCACGTTCACAATGAGAAACTTCCGGTCTGCGATATCCGCGACCAGAAAATCAACGCCGCGTGACGCCGAAAAAAAAAAAGCCCTAGGAGGACGTTTAAGCGTCGTCTTTAAGAGTGGAACGCGATAGAATTCAAAGCTCCCTGACTGCTTCTCACGCTTCCCGGCAACTGCAGCTTATGTAACCGTAAAGTTTACCTGGAAACGCTGACAGCGGATGCTATGCACGAAGATGAGTTTTCTGGTTCTTTTATTCTTATTTGCCCTGACGGCGGGTGCGAGCACAGAGGCTAGCGCCATTTGGATGGTGTTGCAAGGCAGTCCCACTAAGACAAAGCTCAAACGGCAGCTGGAAAAAAGGTTTTATTTGTGTTTCCGCGTAACAGAATTGTGTTTTCGGACAATCCGACGCTATCATGTCTGTAGGTTGTGTGCAAGTAGTACTTTGAGAGTTATCTGACTCACTTTGCCTTTAAAAACTCAGGTCAGTAACGCCTTTGCGCCACGCGGAAGGCCTGCGTTGGTCGGGATGTGTGGTTTGGGATGATGATTCTCATTCGGACAACGTCGTCAACGCCGGACACCGACACCAAAACCAGATTTTTTGCGACACGGAGCCCTTAACGCTATCGCGATAAAAAAGAAGAAAAACGGTACAAGTGAATACTGGTAGCCAAGCTCTATTCTTCTTATTTTGTCTTAAATATCTCATTGTCATAAGACTACAAAAATTCGCCGCATCAAACTTTCTGATTCATTATCGGGAACTTCGTTTTTCTACGCCTCAATTGTTTGTGGTCTCCAGACTTTTCTGTCAAAACACCCCCCGCGGTCTCGTGCTGATCTCTATTGACCCTTTTCGCGGCGATCCCGTGGGCGCTGCCATGTTTGATCACGTGGTGACGCATCCATTGCTTGCCTCAACTGCCTCTGTTGCCTCCTTGTTTACAATGGAAGTGTATGACGCCGGCGCGGCTTAGAAAGGCTCTGTTTTCGGAGATATCGTAGACGGTGACTAGGTGGACGACACGAAGCTTTGATCACTGCTTCAGATAACATGCAAAAGCGCTTTCGGAGCTGATTAGGCTATGTCCAAACGGCGCAAGCAGCGTATGTGGTGCTTGTTCTAAAAGCGGGGCTAAATATGTATTCCAAGCTATCCAAGCTTTCCTATTATGAATTCAGTCAGGATTAGTGTGTTTTTCTCTTTGTTCTTTATTTGGCAAATATTTTGAAGCAGTGGCTTGTCAGTTTCTGACTCAGTGAAGTCCCTCGGTGCGGCCACTATCTGATTATTTTCTGCCTAATCGCTCGCGGGTGTGCTCAGTTCCGATAGATTTGTTCTTGCTGTGCACAGGGCTTGAAACGTAGCTGTTTTGTACATTGTAATACCTTGTAGCAAATATATATTACAGCTAGTAACTCGCTTACTCTTGTGGACCATCACGAAACATTCAGCTTCCACCATTCGTGCGCCATAGGTGTAGTCCGTCATTTATTGTGCGTATACATACAGTGCGCATATATTCAAGTGTTCGCCCATTCACTTATTCTTGATACGTCGGCGATAGAGTGGGCGTAAGTTTTCCTGCCATTTGGGACAGATGTGTATAGATAACGTGCGCGAAACTTACTATGACAGGAAGCAGCGCTACTCCCTTTCTCATTGTTTAACGAGTGGTACTCACTCTTGCCGACGTTCTGGGGATGAAGCCCTTTCTTTGAAGGTTAGCGATACAAGGCTGGCGGATGGGCAAATTTCTGTATACTCGAGGAAACCGGTACATCATGAAGTATCTGTAACAGTAACACGTTCGGACAGTTGCAGCAGCGGTCCGCGAACTTGGTCACGCAGATTCATTATATTCATTAGAGAGTTTTAGATTAGGGGGACGCAAGCGTTGGGGCCCCCTAGCTCTTGGGGCCGCGGTACTGCGCATGTGCAGACCCCTCTGCACATGCGCAGTACCGCAGCCCCAGGAGATTGCGGGCCCCAACGCTTGCGTCCCCCTAATCTAAAACTCTCTATTAACATGCCAGTCACTATTTTTGCAGCCAACCATTGCATACGTCTTCAATCCACATGATTCAATTTAGCATGATTGGAGCACAGTGTGTTAGCGAAAACTCAGTTGCATTTCCGACAGCTGATCGCACAGAAGCAAGGTAGAAGCGGTAATGGTTTCTTATTCGTGCGTGGTCGCTGAGGAGAGGTATGGCGCGCCGCCGTGAGCGCCATCTCGTTTCTCTAAAACAAACTGCTCCGCGAAAAGGGTCAATAGCGGACATGTCTACATTTCTACTGCTATCCCTGAACCCCAGCCCTCCAAGGATGCCAACGGAGCCTAAACCTACAAGCGGATCGATATCTTCGCTTTCTGATATAACATGTTCCAACGTTTCCCTAGCTTTAACCCAACAAGCACATGCTTCTCCTTTCTTGGTGTCTCTCGCTTTATAACACCGCGTTCTAAGGCATCCTGACCTTGCTTCGAAAAGAGCTTCCTCTTGAGTTATCATAAAATGTTTCTCTCCAGATTTCATCTTTTTTTTGCTTCTCAGTTATCCATGGCCTGTTTCTTTACCACTGCCTCCACCCATGAGATTGTCCCAGCCACTGTCACATTGCGTTTGACCTTCTTTGTTCCTGTGTTGCTCACCATATACCGGCCGCATTCTGGCTGGTAAGCTTCCTAGTTCATAGTGCCACGCCTGCAACGCCACTGGCGGCAAGATGACGCTAGCGTTCTAAGACGCCTGGCACCTGCCAGGGCGTTGTTCCTTCTGCACAGCACGCGTTGCCATGCCTGCTCCTCCGCGCCAGCATCTCGCACCCGCATACAGTTACAACATCGTCCAACGAGTACTGGCGCAACGCTAGACCTTCTTATCGCTGTCAGTGCTTCACCCATCGGGCGATGCTTTCAGTAAAACAATTGCAGCATAACTTCAAGGGCACATTGTCCGTTGTGTGCCCCCTACATATTAACCGTCTAACAGAAGGCTGATATATTCTAAGCGGAAACTCAATTGCACGTCTCTCTGTTGTAAGAATGTGCTTTTACACTGAAAGTCACAAAGTGTGATGGAAATCCTCTATTTTTATTGCTGCCTTGAGCCAGTCGCCGAAATTGCTGTCGCAGTATTTGATACGCATGCGCAAGTGTTGACAGAGTCGTTACGGTGAATGAGTAAGGTAGCATGCACTAAGCATTATTGAAGCAACGGCTCCAAAGCAGTGGTCGTGCGGCTCCACTCTCTCTCTTATGCATAGCGCGGACTTGAACATTTCTGCGAACGTGTGCAGTGTACACCGCAGTGCATGGTTGTTAAAATTGTATCGTCCACGCGTTACTACAGCAAAGCAGGTTAAGCGATTACAAGTGCAAATAACATTATATGTCTGGTTTTCAGGTTTTTATTAAAATATCCCTGACTGGCTTTTAATGCTTCCCGGCAACTGCAGCTTATGTAACCGTAAAGTTTACCTGGAAACGCTGACAGAGAACGCTATGCATGAAGATGAGTTTTCTGGTTCTTTTATTCTTATTTGCCCTGACGGCGGGTGCGAGCACAGAGGCTAGCGCCATTTGGATGGTGTTGAAAGGCAGTCCCACTAAGACAAAGCTCAAACGGCAGCTGGAAAAAAGGTCTTATTTGTGTTTCCGCGTAACAGAATTGTGTTTTCGGACAATCCGACGCTATCATGTCTGTAGGTTGTGTGCAAGTAGTACTTTGAGAGTTATCTGACTCACTTTGCCTTTAAAAACTCAGGTCAGTAACGCCTTTGCGCCACGCGGAAGGCCTGCGTTGGTCGGGATGTGTGGTTTGGGATGATGATTCTCATTCGGATAACGTCGTCAACGCCGGACACCGACACCAAAACCAGATTTTTTGCGACACGGAGCCCTTAACGCTATCGCGATAAAAAAGAAGAAAAACGGTACAAGTGAATACTGGTAGCCAAGCTCTATTCTTCTTATTTTGTCTTAAATATCTCATTGTCATAAGACTACAAAAATTCGCCGCATCAAACTTTCTGATTCATTATCGGGAACTTCGTTTTTCTACGCCTCAATTATTTGTGGTCTCCAGACTTTTCTGTCAAAACACCCCCACCGTCTCTTGCTGATCTCTATTGACCCTTTTCGCGGCGAGCCCGTGGGCGCTGCCATGTTTGATCACGTGGTGACGCATCCATTGCTTGCCTCAACTGCCTGTGTTGCCTCCTTGTTTACAATGGAAGCGTATGACGCCGGCGCGGCTTAGAAAGGCTCTGTTTTCGGAGATATCGTAGACGGTGACTAGGCGGACGACACGAAGCTTTGATCACAGCTTCAGATAACATGCAAAAGCGCTTTCAAAGCTGATTAGGCTATGTCCAAACGGCGCAAGCTGCGTATGTGGTGCTTGTTCTAAAAGCGGGGCTAAATATGTATTCCAAGCTATCCAAGCTTTCCTATTATATATTCAGTCAGGATTAGTGTGTTTTTCTCTTTGTTCTTTATTTGGCAAATATTTTGAAGCAGTGGCTTGTCAGTTTCTGACTCAGTGAAGTCCCTCGGTGCGGCCACTATCTGATTATTTTCTGCCTAATCGCTCACGGGTGTGCTCAGTTCCGATAGATTTGTTCTTGCTGTGCACAGGGCTTGAAACATAGCTGTTTTGTACATTGTAATACCTTGTAGCAAATATGTATTACAGCTAGTAACTCGCTTACTCTTGTGGACCATCACGAAACATTCAGCTTCCACCATTCGTGCGCCATAGGTGTAGTCCGTCATTTATTGTGCGTATACATACAGTGCGCATATATTCAAGTGTTCGCCCATTCACTTATTCTTGATACGTCGGCGATAGAGTGGGCGTAAGTTTTCCTGCCATTTGGGACAGATGTGTATAGATAACGTGCGCGAAACTTACTATGACAGGAAGCAGCGCTACTCCCTTTCTCATTGTTTAACGAGTGGTACTCACTCTTGCCGACGTTCTGGGGATGAAGTCCTTTCTTTGAAGGTTAGCGATACAAGGCTGGCGGATGGGCAAATTTCTGTATCCTCGAGGAAACCGGTACATCATGAAGTATCTGTAACAGTAACACGTTCGGACAGTTGCAGCAGCGGTCCGCGAACTTGGTCACGCAGATTCATTATATTCATTAGAGAGTTTTAGATTAGGGGGACGCAAGCGTTGGGGCCCCCTAGCTCTTGGGGCCGCGGTACTGCGCATGTGCAGACCCCTCTGCACATGCGCAGTACCGCAGCCCCAGGATATTGCGGGCCCCAACTCTTGCGTCCCCCTAATCTAAAACTCTCTATTAACATGCCAGTCACTATTTTTGCAGCCAACCATTGCATACGTCTTCAATCCACATGATTCAATTTAGCATGATTGGAGCACAGTGTGTTAGCGAAAACTCAGTTGCATTTCCGACAGCTGATCGCACAGAAGCAAGGTAGAAGCGGTAATGGTTTCTTATTCGTGCGTGGTCGCTGAGGAGAGGTATGGCGCGCCGCCGTGAGCGCCATCTCGTTTCTCTAAAACAAACTGCTCCGCGAAAAGGGTCAATAGCGGACATGTCTACATTTCTACTGCTATCCCTGAACCCCAGCCCTCCAAGGATGCCAACGGAGCCTAAACCTACAAGCGGATCGATATCTTCGCTTTCTGATATAGCATGTTCCAACGTTTCCCTAGCTTTACCCCAACAAGCACATGCTTCTCCTTTCTTGGTGTCTCTCGCTTTATAACACCGCGTTCTAAGGCATCCTGACCTTGCTTCGAAAAGAGCTTCCTCTTGAGTTATCATAAAATGTTTCTCTCCAGATTTCATTTTTTTTTGCTTCTCAGTTATCCATGGCCTGTTTCTTTACCACTGCCTCCACCCATGAGATTGTCCCAGCCACTGTCACATTGCGTTTAACCTTCTTTGTTCCTGTGTTGCTCACCATATACCGGCCGCATTCTGGCTGGTAAGCTTCCTAGTTCCTAGTGCAACGTCTGCAACGCCACTGGCGGCAAGATGACGCTAGCGTTCTAAGACGCCTGGCACCTGCCAGGGCGTTGTTCCTTCTGCACAGCACGCGTTGCCATGCCTGCTCCTCCGCGCCAGCATCTCGCACCCGCATACAGTTACAACATCGTCCAACGAGTACTGGCGCAACGCTAGACCTTCTTATCGCTGTCAGTGCTTCACCCATCGGGCGATGCTTTCAGTAAAACAATTGCAGCATAACTTCAAGGGCACATTGTCCGTTGTGTGCCCCTACATATTAACCGTCTAACAGAAGGCTGCCATGTTCTAAGCGGAAACTCAATTGCACGTCTCTCTGTTATAAGAATGTGCTTTTACACTAAAAGTCACAAAGTGTGATGGAAATCCTCTATTTTTATTGCTCCTTGAGCCAGTCGCCGAAATTGCTGTCGCAGTATTTGATACGCATGCGCAAGTGTTGACAGAGTCGTTACGGTGAATGAGTAAGGTAGCATGCACTAAGCATTATTGAAGCATCGGCTCCAAAGCAGTGGACCTGCGGCTCCACTCACTCTCTTATGCATAGCGCGGAATAGAACATTTCTGCGAACGTGTGCAGTGTACACCACACTGCATGGTTGTTAAAATTGTATCGTCCACGCGTTACTACAGCAAAGCAGGTTAAGCGATTACAAGTGCAAATAACATTATATGTCTGGTTTTCAGGTTTTTATTAAAATATCCCTGACTGGCTTTTCATGCTTCCCGGCAACTGCAGCTTATGTAATCGTAAAGTTTACCTGGAAACGCTGACAGAGAACGCTATGCATGAAGATGAGTTTTCTGGTTCTTTTATTCTTATTTGCCCTGACGGCGGGTGCGAGCACAGAGGCTAGCGCCATTTGGATGGTGTTGAAAGGCAGTCCCACTAAGACAAAGCTCAAACGGCAGCTGGAAAAAAAGATTTTATTTGTGTTTCCGCGTAACAGAATTGTGTTTTCGGACAATCCGACGCTATCATGTCTGTAGGTTGTGTGCAAGTAGTGCTTTGAGAGTTATCTGACTCACTTTGCCTTTAAAAACTCAGGTCAGTAACGCCTTTGCGCCACGCGGAAGGCCTGCGTTGGTCGGGATGTGTGGTTTGGGATGATGATTCTCATTCGGATAACGTCGTCAACGCCGGACACCGACACCAAAACCAGATTTTTTGCGACACGGAGCCCTTAACGCTATCGCGATAAAAAAGAAGAAAAACGGTACAAGTGAATACTGGTAGCCAAGCTCTATTCTTCTTATTTTGTCTTAAATATCTCATTGTCATAAGACTACAAAAATTCGCCGCATCAAACTTTCTGATTCATTATCGGGAACTTCGTTTTTCTACGCCTCAATTGTTTGTGGTCTCCAGACTTTTCTGTCAAAACACCCCCCACCGTCTCTTGCTGATCTCTATTGACCCTTTTCGCGGCGAGCCCGTGGGCGCTGCCATGTTTGATCACGTGGTGACGCATCCATTGCTTGCCTCAACTGCCTGCGTTGCCTCCTTGTTTACAATGGAAGCGTATGACGCCGGCGCGGCTTAGAAAGGCTCTGTTTTCGGAGATATCGTAGACGGTGACTAGGTGGACGACACGAAGCTTTGATCACAGCTTCAGATAACATGCAAAAGCGCTTTCAAAGCTGATTAGGCTATGTCCAAACGGCGCAAGCAGCGTATGTGGTGCTTGTTCTAAAAGCGGGGCTAAATATGTATTCCAAGCTATCCAAGCTTTCCTATTATAAATTCAGTCAGGATTAGTGTGTTTTTCTCTGTGTTCTTTATTTGGCAAATATTTTGAAGCAGTGGCTTGTCAGTTTCTGACTCAGTGAAGTCCCTCGGTGCGGCCACTATCTGATTATTTTCTGCCTAATCGCTCGCGGGTGTGCTCAGTTCCGATAGATTTGTTCTTGCTGTGCACAGGGCTTGAAACGTAGCTGTTTTGTACATTGTAATACCTTGTAGCAAATATATATTACAGCTAGTAACTCGCTTACTCTTGTGGACCATCACGAAACATTCAGCTTCCACCATTCGTGCGCCATAGGTGTAGTCCGTCATTTATTGTGCGTATACATACAGTGCGCATATATTCAAGTGTTCGCCCATTCACTTATTCTTGATACGTCGGCGATAGAGTGGGCGTAAGTTTTCCTGCCATTTGGGACAGATGTGTATAGATAACGTGCGCGAAACTTACTATGACAGGAAGCAGCGCTACTCCCTTTCTCATTGTTTAACGAGTGGTACTCACTCTTGCCGACGTTCTGGGGATGAAGCCCTTTCTTTGAAGGTTAGCGATACAAGGCTGGCGGATGGGCAAATTTCTGTATCCTCGAGGAAACCGGTACATCATGAAGTATCTGTAACAGTAACACGTTCGGACAGTTGCAGCAGCGGTCCGCGAACTTGGTCACGCAGATTCATTATATTCATTAGAGAGTTTTAGATTAGGGGGACGCAAGCGTTGGGGCCCCCTAGCTCGTGGGGCCGCGGTACTGCGCATGTGCAGACCCCTCTGCACATGCGCAGTACCGCAGCCCCAGGATATTGCGGGCCCCAACTCTTGCGTCCCCCTAATCTAAAACTCTCTATTAACATGCCAGTCTATCCCGGCCGCGGTGGCCGCATTTCGATGGAGGCGAAATGCAAAAACGCCCGTGTGCTTGCGTTGTAGTGCACGTTAAAGAACCCCAGGTGGTCAAAATTATTCCGGAGCCCTCCACTACGGCGTGCCTCATAATCAGAACTGGTTTTGGCACGTAAAACCCCAGAAAGAAGAACATGCCAGTCACTATTTTTGCAGCCAACCATTGCATACGTCTTCAATCCACATGATTCAATTTAGCATGATTGGAGCACAGTGTGTTAGCGAAAACTCAGTTGCATTTCCGACAGCTGATCGCACAGAAGCAAGGTAGAAGCGGTAATGGTTTCTTATTCGTGCGTGGTCGCTGAGGAGAGGTATGGCGCGCCGCCGTGAGCGCCATCTCGTTTCTCTAAAACAAACTGCTCCGCGAAAAGGGTCAATAGCGGACATGTCTACATTTCTACTGCTATCCCTGAACCCCAGCCCTCCAAGGATGCCAACGGGGCCTAAACCTACAAGCGGATCGATATCTTCGCTTTCTGATATAACATGTTCCAACGTTTCCCTAGCTTTACCCCAACAAGCACATGCTTCTCCTTTCTTGGTGTCTCTCGCTTTATAACACCGCGTTCTAAGGCATCCTGACCTTGCTTCGAAAAGAGCTTCCTCTTGAGTTATCATAAAATGTTTCTCTCCAGATTTCATTTTTTTTTGCTTCTCAGTTATCCATGGCCTGTTTCTTTACCACTGCCTCCACCCATGAGATTGTCCCAGCCACTGTCACATTGCGTTTAACCTTCTTTGTTCCTGTGTTGCTCACCATATACCGGCCGCATTCTGGCTGGTAAGCTTCCTAGTTCATAGTGCCACGCCTGCAACGCCACTGGCGGCAAGATGACGCTAGCGTTCTAAGACGCCTGGCACCTGCCAGGGCGTTGTTCCTTCTGCACAGCACGCGTTGCCATGCCTGCTCCTCCGCGCCAGCATCTCGCACCCGCATACAGTTACAACATCGTCCAACGAGTACTGGCGCAACGCTAGACCTTCTTATCGCTGTCAGTGCTTCACCCATCGGGCGATGCTTTCAGTAAAACAATTGCAGCATAACTTCAAGGGCACATTGTCCGTTGTGTGCCCCTACATATTAACCGTCTAACAGAAGGCTGACATGTTCTAAGCGGAAACTCAATTGCACGTCTCTCTGTTATAAGAATGTGCTTTTACACTAAAAGTCACAAAGTGTGATGGAAATCCTCTATTTTTATTGCTCCTTGAGCCAGTCGCCGAAATTGCTGTCGCACTATTTGATACGCATGCGCAAGTGTTGACAGAGTCGTTACGGTGAATGAGTAAGGTAGCATGCACTAAGCACTATTGAAGCATCGGCTCCAAAGCAGTGGACGTGCGGCTCCACTCTCTCTCTTATGCATAGCGCGGAATTGAACATTTCTGCGAACGTGTGCAGTGTACACCGCAGTGCATGGTTGTTAAAATTGTATCGTCCACGCGTTACTACAGCAAAGCAGGTTAAGCGATTACAAGTGCAAATAATATTATATGTCTGGTTTTCAGGTTTTTATTAAAATATCCCTGACTGGCTTTTCATGCTTCCCGGAAACTGCAGCTTATGTAACCGTAAAGTTTACCTGGAAACGCTGACAGAGAACGCTATGCATGAAGATGAGTTTTCTGGTTCTTTTATTCTTATTTGCCCTGACGGCGGGTGCGAGCACAGAGGCTAGCGCCATTTGGATGGTGTTGAAAGGCAGTCCCACTAAGACAAAGCTCAAACGGCAGCTGGAAAAAAGGTTTTATTTGTGTTTCCGCGTAACAGAATTGTGTTTTCGGACAATCCGACGCTATCATGTCTGTAGGTTGTGTGCAAGTAGTACTTTGAGAGTTATCTGACTCACTTTGCCTTTAAAAACTCAGGTCAGTAACGCCTTTGCGCCACGCGGAAGGCCTGCGTTGGTCGGTATGTGTGGTTTGGGATGATGATTCTCATTCGGATAACGTCGTCAACGCCGGACACCGACACCAAAACCAGATTTTTTGCGACACGGAGCCCTTAACGCTATCGCGATAAAAAAGAAGAAAAACGGTACAAGTGAATACTGGTAGCCAAGCTCTATTCTTCTTATTTTGTCTTAAATATCTCATTGTCATAAGACTACAAAAATTCGCCGCATCAAACTTTCTGATTCATTATCGGGAACTTCGTTTTTCTACGCCTCAATTGTTTGTGGTCTCCAGACTTTTCTGTCAAAACACCCCCCACCGTCTCTTGCTGATCTCTATTGACCCTTTTCGCGGCGAGCCCGTGGGCGCTGCCATGTTTGATCACGTGGTGACGCATCCATTGCTTGCCTCAACTGCCTGTGTTGCCTCCTTGTTTACAATGGAAGTGTATGACGCCGGCGCGGCTTAGAAAGGCTCTGTTTTGGGAGATATCGTAGACGGTGACTAGGTGGACGACACGAAGCTTTGATCACAGCTTCAGATAACATGCAAAAGCGCTTTCAAAGCTGATTAGGCTATGTCCAAACGGCGCAAGCAGCGTATGTGGTGCTTGTTCTAAAAGCGGGGCTAAATATGTATTCCAAGCTATCCAAGCTTTCCTATTATGAATTCAGTCAGGATTAGTGTGTTTTTCTCTTTGTTCTTTATTTGGCAAATATTTTGAAGCAGTGGCTTGTCAGTTTCTGACTCAGTGAAGTCCCTCGGTGCGGCCACTATCTGATTATTTTCTGCCTAATCGCTCGCGGGTGTGCTCAGTTCCGATAGATTTGTTCTTGCTGTGCACAGGGCTTGAAACGTAGCTGTTTTGTACATTGTAATACCTTGTAGCAAATATATATTACAGCTAGTAACTCGCTTACTCTTGTGGACCATCACGAAACATTCAGCTTCCACCATTCGTGCGCCATAGGTGTAGTCCGTCATTTATTGTGCGTATACATACAGTGCGCATATATTCAAGTGTTCGCCCATTCACTTATTCTTGATACGTCGGCGATAGAGTGGGCGTAAGTTTTCCTGCCATTTGGGACAGATGTGTATAGATAATGTGCGCGAAACTTACTATGACAGGAAGCAGCGCTACTCCATTTCTCATTGTTTAACGAGTGGTACTCACTCTTGCCGACGTTCTGGGGATGAAGCCCTTTCTTTGAAGGTTAGCGATACAAGGCTGGCGGATGGGCAAATTTCTGTATCCTCGAGGAAACCGGTACATCATGAAGTATCTGTAACAGTAACACGCTCGGACAGTTGCAGCAGCGGTCCGCGAACTTGGTCACGCAGATTCATTATATTCATTAGAGAGTTTTAGATTAGGGGGACGCAAGCGTTGGGGCCCCCTAGCTCTTGGGGCCGCGGTACTGCGCATGTGGAGACCCCTCTGCACATGCGCAGTACCGCAGCCCCAGGAGATTGCGGGCCCCAACGCTTGCGTCCCCCTAATCTAAAACTCTCTATTAACATGCCAGTCACTATTTTTGCAGCCAACCATTGCATACGTCTTCAATCCACATGATTCAATTTAGCATGATTGGAGCACAGTGTGTTAGCGAAAACTCAGTTGCATTTCCGACAGCTGATCGCACAGAAGCAAGGTAGAAGCGGTAATGGTTTCTTATTCGTGCGTGGTCGCTGAGAAGAGGTATGGCGCGCCGCCGTGAGCGCCATCTCGTTTCTCTAAAACAAACTGCTCCGCGAAAAGGGTCAATAGCGGACATGTCTACATTTCTACTGCTATCCCTGAATCCCAGCCCTCCAAGGATGCCAACGGAGCCTAAACCTACAAGCGGATCGATATCTTCGCTTTCTGATATAACATGTTCCAACGTTTCCCTAGCTTTACCCCAACAAGCACATGCTTCTCCTTTCTTGGTGTCTCTCGCTTTATAACACCGCGTTCTAAGGCATCCTGACCTTGCTTCGAAAAGAGCTTCCTCTTGAGTTATCATAAAATGTTTCTCTCCAGATTTCATTTTTTTGCTTCTCAGTTATCCATGGCCTGTTTCTTTACCACTGCCTCCACCCATGAGATTGTCCCAGCCACTGTCACATTGCGTTTAACCTTCTTTGTTCCTGTGTTGCTCACCATATACCGGCCGCATTCTGGCTGGTAAGCCTCCTAGTTCATAGTGCCACGCCTGCAACGCCACTGGCGGCAAGATGACGCTAGCGTTCTAAGACGCCTGGCACCTGCCAGGGCGTTGTTCCTTCTGCACAGCACGCGTTGCCATGCCTGCTCCTCCGCGCCAGCATCTCGCACCCGCATACAGTTACAACATCGTCCAACGAATACTGGCGCAACGCTAGACCTTCTTATCGCTGTCAGTGCTTCACCCATCGGGCGATGCTTTCAGTAAAACAATTGCAGCTTAACTTCAAGGGCACATTGTCTGTTGTGTTCCCCTACATATTAACCGTCTAACAGAAGGCTGATATATTCTAAGCGGAAACTCAATTACACGTCTCTCTGTTATAAGAATGTGCTTTTACACTAAAAGTCACAAAGTGTGATGGAAATCCTCTATTTTTATTGCTCCTTGAGCCAGTCGCCGAAATTGCTGTCGCAGTATTTGATACGCATGCGCAAGTGTTGACAGAGTCGTTACGGTGAATGAGTAAGGTAGCATGCACTAAGCACTATTGAAGCATCGGCTCCAAAGCAGTGGACGTGCGGCTCCACTCTCTCTCTTATGCATAGCGCGGAATTGAACATTTCTGCGAACGTGTGCAGTGTATACCGCAGTGCATGGTTGTTAAAATTGTATCGTCCACGCGTTACTACAGCAAAGCAGGTTAAGCGATTACAAGTGCAAATAACATTATATGTCTGGCTTTCAGGTTTTTATTAAAATATCCCTGACTGGCTTTTCATGCTTCCCGGCAACTGCAGCTTATGTAATTGTAATGTTTACCGAAATACGCTGGTGGCGAACGCTATGCACGAAGGTGAGCTTTCCGATAGAAACGCGGCCTCTTACGTGGGCCGATCCCGGAGGTCGTGCAGAACCGCGCGAAAGAAATTACGTCATCTTTTAGTTTTTGTAGCGTTAGCTACACTGGCCTAGCCAAGCCCGTTTCGCGCGGCACATCAAGAGCCGTGTTGCGCATGCGCAAGGATCAGTGATGTCACACGGCTTGCGCACCGGAGCCACCGGAGCCGGCACCTCTCGCACACTCCGCCGCGCGCGACTCACCGCCGCCGGTCTGCGCATTCCAGAGGAGTGACGTCGTAGCCGTGGTAGACGCACTGGCGCCGGCGCGCGCTCGCTGTGCAGTCGCCGTCTGACACTGCGCTGGAGCCGCTGCACTTCTGACTGGCGTTTGCCAGTGTGGTATAGCCATGGAGAAGGAGAGCGCAAATGCTGCTCAACAGCGCAGAAGAACGGAGAAGCTTGACTCATCGGATCCCGAAGTAGTTGCCTGGCAATTAGCGGTTGAGCGTAGGAGGAATGAACAGAAGAAGGCTATATACATGTGCCACATAATATGTATACCGCGTGTGTGTCATTGGAGCAGCAGTAAGCATGACAATCAAGCTAATCCTTGACAATCTAGACAACCAGGAAAGCTAAGAATAATCAGCTGAACCTTTGCTAACGCTACGTATATCCTGGCATAGCCGAGCTAAGCCACTGCAACTTTTGTTATTGTTTCGCACTTTTAATATTTCAGTCTGATAAGATTTAACATTAAAGGTATGCGCTGTCGGTGTTTTGTTTCATGACGTTTGCTTGTAGGCTCTCATTCTCAAAATTCCGAGGAATAATCCAGAATGACGCCAGTTTGGAGATGTACGCGCCAAACAACTCGCCGTAAAAATGCACTGCTGTTCCTCTTACTTTTTTTAACAAACGCTGTTTTATGCATCGAAGCGCGAAAGTAACTGCAACTCCCGTGTATTTCCTTCCAGACTTTGGAAAATAATATCTAAAAAGCAAACGTTGGTACTGCACGCGTCTGTTTTCGTTTAAAATGTCGTGCCAGTTGCATGGCCTCCTAGCGGACAGCGTCCCCACATTTCAGTTGGAACATATCCGAAGTGCCGTAGGGCGCGCTCCTGCGGAACGCTGTTTACCCATATTTTTAGGGGCGAAGCTCCTTAGGGTGTGGGTCGTTCCCTCCTCTGTAGTAGTAGTAGTAGTAGTATGTAGCCACCTCTAGTTTATGAATTGCTCAATAGATGGCGTTGTGTGTCCGTACGTGATATAAGGAACTGGTGGAGGTTATGCAGCATGAAATAAGGCGGACACGGCAATACAATTGTTGGATTGGAAAGAGGAAACCACGTAAGTGGTGGAACAAGGAAATTAAACAAGCTATAGAAGAGCGTAAAGAGGCATCTAGGGTTCATCGAGAAGCCAAAAAGTTGGGATTACAAGAAGAAGAGGTGCTCCTTAGATGGAATACGTACCGAGAAAAGAAAAGGGTTGCGAGTGAGCTCGTGCAAGAGAAAATTAAATGCGCAAGTGAACGTTGGGTGCATAACATTCACAAAAGAGACAAAGGCGCCCCAAAAAGATTCTGGAACCATATAAAAGCATTCGGAGCTCCAACTAGAAACTCGCAAACGGCTATAAGGGATGAAGACGGTAACATCTATGAAGGCGATGATGCGCTGCGGTACATCACAGACGTTATCAGGCATAACTTCGGTACGAGAAAAAGCGTAGTTCAGACAACAGATCCAGCAACAACAGAGAGGCCTGAGAGATCAAAATTCAGCATAGAAAGCTTTTATTGGAAAAAGGCAGCAGAAAATGTCCCTAACAACACGGCAGCAGGACCCGATGAAATCCCAATACAGCTAATCAAAAACCTCGGTCCAAAAAGCAAGGCACTGCTGACTAATGCCATAGAGCAAGTGATTAGAACAAAGAATATTCCCGTTGGATGGCGTGAAAGCAAGATGAATCTTATCTACAAAGGCAAAGGAGATAAGGATAAGACGAGCTCGTACAGGCCAGTTACAGTAACGTCGGTGATATATAGAATGGCAATGCAAGCCATAAAATTAGAACTGTTGAAGTGGGTGGAGGAAAACTGTGTATTGGGGGAACTACAGAATGGGTTCAGGCCAGGCAGACGCTTAGAAGACAATATGTTTGTACTAACTCAGTGCATAGAGATTTCAGTAGCTCAGAAAAGACCTTTATGGATAGCATTTCTAGATATTAAAGGAGCTTATGACAACGTAGACAGGGAATTGTTGTGGGATATTCTTCAATACGAAGGCATAGATGACGATTTCGTGGAGCTGCTGAGGGAGATATATCGAGACAACCAAGTACAAGTGGCATGGGAAGGCCGAAAAGGAAATGAAATGGTGGGAATTCACCAAGGATTGAAGCAAGGATGCCCTCTGTCACCATTGTTGTTCACGCTTTACGTCAAGGGCATAGAAAGACGACTGGAAAACAGCGAATTAGGTTTTGATTTATCCTACATGCGTAATGGACAAATGGTGCAACAGAAGATCCCTGGACTGATGTACGCAGACGACATTGTGCTACTAGCGGACAATAAAAAAGATTTACAGATACTTGCGAATATCTGTGGGAACGCAGCGACAAATCTAGGCCTTAAGTTTAGCGCAGAGAAATCAGGGATTATGATCTTTAATGAGCACACGAGTAACTTCGTGGTGTCAATTCAACAGCAAGTAATACCCATAGTGAAGCAATATAAGTACCTCGGCGTACACATAAACGAAGGAAAGAATTACTCAATCAACCACCAAGATAATCTGAAAATAAAGGGGAAGCGGAATGCAGCATTAATGAAACACAGAGCACTGTGGGGCCACAATAAGTATGAGGTGGTGCGTGGAATCTGGAAAGGAGTTATGGTGCCAGCGCTAACATTCGCAAATGCCATTATATGCTTAAAATCGGATATATTGGCGGGTTTGGAAGTTAACCAAAGATCAGTAGGCCGGTTGGCTTTGGGAGCACACGGTAATACGACAAATGAGGCAGTGCATGGAGACATGGGTTGGGCCTCTTTTGAAGTCAGAGAAGCACAAAGCAAAATTAGTTTTGAAGAAAGGCTCAGGAACATGGATGAAAATAAATGGGCAGCTAAAGTGCACAAGTATCTCTACATGAAAAGCGTGGACACAGAATGGAGGAAGAGGTCAAGGAAGTTGGCAACCAAGTACAGGATAATCGAAACTGTAAATAGACAACCAGGGGTCATCAGAAAGAAAGTGAGAGAAATAGAGACCGTGAATTGGATGCAAAGAAGTGAAACGAAAAGGACAATGGAGATTTACAAGAATGAGAAGAAAGAAATTAGAAGGGAAACTCTGTACGATAACACAAAGGGCAGTGCCTTGCTATTTGAGGCTCGAGCCGGTTGCCTAAGGACGAAAACATATCGAAACAAATATTCGGAATTAGATGAGACATGTGTATGCTGCAGTAAAGATCCAGAGACCACTCAGCACATCCTAATGGAATGCGACGGGATCCACCCAGCGAGAACCGTAGGTAACGTGCAACTCCCAGAAGCGCTTGGGTTTAAAGTGGAAGGAAACATAAACAGATCAGCCGTGGAGATCAGCAAGAGACGATTAGAGTACTGGTGGAAAAAAAGTAGGGAAAAGATGGATGCGACCTGATCTCTTAAAATCATAGGCAGCGGTACAAGGTAAATTTTTGAAAAAGAAAAATAATGATAGGTATACAAAAATGCAAGATAAAGAACATGTATAGTATACCTGATTAAATCAAGCAGGCTAGGTGACTATTTGTCGCCGCCCCGTTTCAAAGGGGATGCCAATAAATCATCATCATCATCATCATCATGATAGGGTGCCTACATGCAACGCCGTTTTAAAACGGCGTTGTATGTAGGCACCCTAGTACGTGAAAGAAATGCCGCATGAAGTGTTCACTAGAAGTCCCTAGCTCTGGTTGGCATGGAGACCGCTATGTATGTATGTATACGAATATATACATATATATGTATATGTATAGTTTAACCGGAAGCCGATTTCCACTTCCGGTTCCGCTTCCGGAAGCCAGCTTCCGGCTTCCGGAGAACGCTTCCGGCATTTTTCTCTCTCGTCCGTAGCTAGGTGCGCTGCGGTGCACAAGGGCGTTCGTTCCCGACGCGCGCTCTCTTTCTCGTCCGTAGCTGTGGTTTACCCGAATGATCCCCCGGTGCTTCACCCACTCATCATCATTCACTTCGTGGATATGCGGTGATTTTTATGGAAGCTCGTTACCGTATTTGCCCACGTCATATAATATCCGAGATTTGTTGTGTGCGCAGTGTATTTCGCGTTCTTGTTTTATAGACACATGCAAAATAATCTTGCACTAACCATGAAATTCGGAATGAACCTGCGGGAAGTGAGTTGCAGAGGTTCAGAGCATCTCGTCAGAGTTGGCGGGCGGCAACAAGCATTTCGTCGCGCGCGACGAGAGATACGGGGGAGGGGGGAGATTATTCTGTAAGTGTCCACCTAGCGGACATGTTCATTTCGCCTGGTGCTGAAGTGCGCATTGGCTGGGGGTGCCTGTATCCTTCTGACGCGTACCACAGCCCAGCCAATCAGCACTTCAGCAGCAAACAAAATGAGCATGTGCACTAGGTAATGTGGTCCATTTTGTCGCCGGGTATTGCGCGGCCCCTCGCGAGATGGAACATTTTTAGATGTCAGTGCGCCATTACAGCATCTACAGCGCGTAAATTTCATATATGCGCTCACCGCTTAAGCGACAGTATTACAATGAATATGAGAGTTTAGCAGTAGACCTACTCACACGTTAGTAGCATATTTCGGAGCGATGTCAAATACATACGTTTTGTTCGCTTCAGATCTAACAATCAGTGAATTTTGCCAAACTGTGATATCATCTTTTATGGCTGAGTTATAGAGTTGTAAACTTTATGCTTCAGTTTGTTTTTGTTTTTTTGTTTTTAATTATGTGATTTTCAACATTTTTTGTTAATAAGAGATGCCTGAAATCGAAATTCTACTTCAAACGGCGATATCACTTTCTATTGCTGAGTTGCAGAGTTGTAAACTTTATGCTTCACTTTTAATTTAGATTTTCAACAACTGTTAAAAATTGATTGCTCAAATCGAAAGTCAACTTCGTACAGTCGGTGTATTTTAAACTTTTTTTCCCCCTCTTTAAATGCAACAGACGCCATCAAATTCGGTGCCATGGACGCCAAGGAAAACGACTTTTGCCTTCCCGTGTACTTGGATAACGGCTCATCAGGTAGGGCTTCCACTTAACTGGCGTCAGGTCTTGCCTCGACTCTGCTCTATCGACGTGGAATGTAAAGAGTTTGCTCGTTCTATTCCTGCAAATATGCCTGAATCGGTTCGCCACGGATCGAAAAGTTGAAAATAAGTGCTGTGCAAACATCGACGAGTAGCTTGCCTCGCAAACCTGTTCTGTCCTGCTCCCTCTTTTAGCTGAGAAACGTACGTGGCTGTGTATTATGGAGCGGCTTACGAAAAACACCGGACAAAAATTTTGCACCGCGCCTTTTACTCCACATGTGGCAGATGCCGCAGCGGGAAAGTTTTCTGATCCTGTTTTCTGTTTGATGTCTAGATCAAAAGGACATCACGGCAGGTCTTGTTAGTTACATTCATTTGTTTGTTTGTTTGCTTGCTTTCTCCATTTGTTTCCTCCTTGAACGTGCAAACCAGAGCACCTAAAAGGCAGGTCTTGTTAGCTAGATGAGTTTGACTGTTTGTTTTATTTTCCGATTTCTTTTCCTTTTTATTCGAAAGGAAACAAAATAAGAATACAAAACAAACAATGAAACTCGTGAAGCTAACAAGACCTGCCCTGATGTGTTGATTTAGACGTGGGAAAACACTTCCAAGGCGGGTCTTGTTAGCTACACCAGCTTCAGTTTTTTGCAAGGGAGGACGGTGAAAGATAGGGAAAGGCAGGGGGGGGGGGGGGTGCAACCGGGGAACTATGTTGTTGCGATGATCCAGTGCACTATTTTTTGCGAAATAATAGAATGGTGTGGGAGGTATATAGGGAAGCAGTGTGCCGCTAAAAAAAAAAGAACAGATAAGTTTACATAATTCTGTATATACACTGTTTCTTACACGACCTAAATGACGTTGCCAATAGATAATAGGTAGATATGGTTTTTTCAGTACCGAGGAAATTGGGAAAAATTATTCCCCTCGCGAGTCAAGGGATTGGAAAAGGCCAAATAACAGTTCAATCTGGCTGCCAATCTAAACATGCTGTCAGGTATGAACTTGCTGTAAGTTGTGTATGGTGTGTAAGTGATCCCGTTATCACGTGGCAAGGAGTTTAACGTTGCTTTAATAAAAAGAACATAATGTATGATCGATGGGGTAAATGAACATTTGCCGTGGAGCGTAGCAGCCCGGCAAATGGTGCTGATTCAACACCAACCAATCCAACATTTTCTTTTTACCGTGTCTGTCTTATTTCCTGCAGGATAACGTCCACCAGTTACTTGTATTCCATAGTGTTGTAGGGAAAAAAACTCAAATTTCTTCTCGATGTTTTTTTGCGATGTCTGTTATTTTCTCTTCATTCATGTTTAGAAATTCTGACGCCATTGGTTCGTGTTTTGCGTTAGTATCTTTCACAAACTTTATCGTTAAACGTTTATGATCGCTACCCCGCCTATTTTTCCATTTTCGTCTATTATCATTTGGTCTAAATTGTTCGTAGAACATGACTGTGTGTTTTCGCATTGCCACGTTACCTGTCCATGACACTTATGAGCATACAGCGCCGCGCAGCGGAACAAAAAGGAACAAAATCCGGCCGTGGTGGAGGCGGTGGCAGCCGCCGGCATCTGAGCGTGGGGGGGGGGGGGGGGGGGTCCATCGATTAACGATGAAGGATCAAAAGGAAGCACTAGTCGTCTGTGGCGGAGGAACCAGATGCGCGAGCTTTGGCGCCGAGGCATCGCTGGCTCGCGCCTCCCGGCAGACGCCGATCGAACGCTCATCTCGGATCGCGCATTTCGATTGTGCGCGCTGCAGGACCCATTCGAGCGGCAGCTCGATTATACTTGAGGGGGGAACGGGGGGGGGGGATGAGCGACAGGTATGCGGGACCAATGACACTGCGTGCCTCGCGAATGGGATGCGGGTAGAAGGCCTCGGTGTCGGACGAGGAGAAAAAAAATACCATTGAGATATACATTTGTTACCATCATTGAGTTTATTTACCGGAATTTTCAGAAATGACCAACTTTCTGTGCACTCTATACTACAGTTACCGGAAGTACAGCAGGAAAAGTTTCGCAGGATACGTTGTAAAAAAAATAAAAGACCACTCACCTTTTTTAGTGCGTCTTCGTTCGTGATTGAAAACGGCCGCATTCAATACCCTCGCTATGTGGAATAAGCGAGAATGACACAAAAGTAAGAGAGAATAAATTTTAAGGCGAGAGCGTTAACGGCCGCGTGTCGCAGAAAATCCGGCGTCGGCGTGGGCGCGGGCCCACCGGCGTCGTTGGCGGAAATAATTATCCCGAACCACCCGGACCACGTAGGCCCTCCGCGTGGCGCAAGGCGTTAGTGAACAAAAGTGAATTTCTCAAAGTAAAATCGGTCAGAAAATTTTTAAAGTATGATTTAACCACAATCTACAGACGTGATAGCGTCAGATTGTAATTTGAATATACGAGAAAAAAGCCTCATAAGTTGCCAGTGATCGTTGAATGCTATCGCGTTCCACTCTTAAAGGCGAAGCTTAAGCGTCCTCCAAATTTTCTTGCTTATTTTTTCTTCTTTTTTATGCTAGTCACAAACAACCGAACCCACATCCTCCGCGTAAGTCAGAGGACCTGGGTTCGCCTCCCACCTCGCGGCAATAATCTTTTCGCCCACTTTCACATCTATTTACCTAATTGTTTCCAAATTTTAATTACACGTAATCATTACATTTTCCCCCTGCTTTCCCTGACCCGAGTGTCTGTTTACTTGTAGGCTTGTGACCAACAAAAACACAAGCAGACAAACACACAAACACGCAGTATCACCCCGCTGTGTGTCTTCAAAATATCGGACTCTTTCTTTGCGATTTGGCGCTTTGTCCTTTCAAACCATTCGGCAACAGTGTTTCGTGGCTGGCAGGCGCGTCCAAATTCTCGCTTTCTTCTCGTACCACAACAAAAGCAACAGAAGACGTCGACGAAGACCGTTGGGCGACGCAAAGAAAAGTTGCGCTACGCCTTCAACAACGCACGACTCGCGTTTCGACCCATTCCACGCTATTGTGTTTAGACCAACGTGCAGCAACACGGGCGCAGGTATACAGACTAACCTTGAGAGAACCAAACCAAAGTAGAAAAAGAACAAAAGAATTCGTGGGGGTTCTTTGTTTGCACCGCCACAAGGAAGGACCGCGCAGTAAACTTCGGCGTCCCCGGAGGAGACATACTTTCTCATATCCTTTCTTGCGACGTCGTCGCACTTGATCCTTATCTTTGTAGTTCTGTACTTTCCGGTAAACAACGGTTATTCGTCTTGTTTTTGTACTTTGTTTCTCACCGTTCCTGTAGTGGCACCCATTCCAATACTTTTGTTTCTCTCTCTCTCTCTTTCAAGACGCAGCCGCGGGCAATGCGCTTCTGCACCTGAGTTAATGTTTTTCCTTTTTTTGTCTCGATTCTTGCACTTCAGACGTTCCTTATACTCTCTTGACTTCGCATGTTTTCTTTAGAGGCAACCCTGGCTTCGTAGTTCACTCGGAAACGCATTGTCACTCCTTCCAAAGCATGCCACTTCGCTTTCTTGGTCTGTTATTCTCTTTTCTCATATTCTAAAAATAAATATTTTAGTCTACTTGGTTTGCTTCTCGATCTTATCGAAAAACGAATGTCTTTTTCGTTTCTGCTCTCCATTTCCACCCGTCGCCACCGCGTAACCGCCACTGGAGGAAGTTATCGGCACCAAGAAAAGTTGAAAGAAGTATTGCATATAAGAAACAATGTGTAAAATCAAAGCAAAAAAAAAAAGAAAGACGTCAAGGTAGCATTGATAAAGATCTTTCCATTGGAGAAGCAAGGCGTGCAAAGAGTGCCTTTTCCAGCTCCCTTTGCTGGCGCTCGAGGATGCATTCTGAGGGCTTCACGATTACGTGTAGGGGCATTTTCGATGCTGAAGCATAAACTGACATGGATATTAAAAATATGAGAGATAGATGGATAGAGAAAGGCATCGTCCTCAAAGTATCCCAACACGTTGTATTATGACTGCACGAGGTAATCACGTCGCATGAGCACAATCACCATCTAACGTGACGTCCCCGCGGCTACGATATAGTAGAATCTTGAGAATTTACGTAGAAACGCAACGCCTTAGCCACTTACTACGGCTGCGGGTTCGCATGTACCATTATTTTTCAACATGGAACATGGAAGATGGCGAGCGAGAGAGAAAGAAACGGAATAGGCAGGGAGAATTAACCAGGTTGCACCATGTTTGCTACCCTGCACTAGGGGAAGGGGAAAGCGAGCACAAAAGTAAAAAAAAAGTAAAGGAACAAGAAGTGATGCGCGTACACAGACAACAACGTTCAGTGTTGTAATCAGAGGCAATCGCAGAGCCCAGTCATCTTCGAAAAGCGCAGCAGGTGCTCTGGTGGCTTTTGATGCGTTTGCCGGTCAGTCCATTGTCCAGTATCATTTAATGCGTAAGCATTCTTAGCAGATTCATCCAGAGAAATCTGTCCGTCGGTCCTAGCGCGTAACGCGATGCGCTCGATTAGGAAAAACAGAATAGAATGTAAAGGAAGAGTTCGAAAGGAAAAACGTTTGCGGTGGTGAGTTTCCAACTTATGACCCGACGCTCAGAAGTCAAATGTCTTACCCATCGGGCTAAACACCTACTTTTAACGCGAAGCTTTAAATGGATAGGCGAAATCGCCTGTGTACAGATAACTATCACCATCAGCATTGGCTCCAGCGTCGTCGTCTTCTTCCGCAGCTGGCTCGTTGGCGCCCCTCAGGTTGCGCTCGTGCTCGGCACGCGCACGTGCCACTGCTCCCGTGTTCGTTGTCGTCTTCTTGCACAGCTGTCTGTGTTGCCGCTCATCATCCCAGCGTAGAATTTCACTTCTCTTCTGTCGTCGTAATGGGGAGGCCGCTTTTACGGGGGTATGAGCCAAAGCTTAAGGGGGTATGAGCCATTCATTGTCTTACCGTAACGGACAGATTTAATTTTGAAGCAATTTCGAAAAATCGCAAGCGGCAATGGCGGGCGAATGCTGCTAATCACGCCGTCGAGCAAACTCGAGACATCGAACGCAAGCGACAACGGTGGACTGCCGGCATACCGTCAGTGACGTCGCTCGCTCCGTCGCGGCCGAACATGTTTGTAACCTCATAATTGAGAAATACTTTGATTAACCTCCGCGATTAACCCACTGATAAACACCGGGGCCGCACATTACAGCTTCGTTGGTTAACCATCTTCACAAGGTTGAAGGGCCGACGAATTCTTTTTTTTGCATGGTTTTTATTACAATGAATGAAATGACGTATGTACAGGAAGTATTTATAATATAATGAGCACCAGGTGATCATAACCAATGAAAGGACACCGAGCAGTACATACATATAAAACGTTACACAAAGCAACATCTTCCATCACAACAAAAACTTGAAAGGGAAAGTTAAACACGTAATCAAAAGTGTATACCAATCCGACTGACATTCATTATGATCGTAAATGGCCTTTAACTGTGTAATCATGTGAGAGAAATGCGATGTTGAGGAAATTGTTCTTTCCGCATTTCGTTCTTGTATACACGAGTTTTCCATATGCTATGCAAGCCTATCAGTAAAAACCTATCGAACAGTACGTCATCACACGGAACAACAAGATATCGGATATTGTGAGAAGTAAGATCAGAATATTTCTGGGAATTTCTGTGGAGGAGATCCCAGAATAAAATGGCATCTTTACTATCAATGAAACAGTGTTCAGTAGTCTCAGGCACGTTACAAGCGCAACAGTTAATTAATGAAACGACAATATTCTTTTTCCGAAGTTATGTTCTAATTGGCAAGGTTTCAGTGGGTAATTTGTAAGAAAAAAAATTTGTAGAGGGCGGAATTGGCATTTTGCCCACTCCTGCAAGCACATCATGTCCTGGTAATCGATGTATATTAATCGATAAAACGGCGGCGGTATTAACATCGATATTACATCTTTGTGAAGATTTTTTCGTGACACAGTGAACAAATAATCTTTAGAAAAACGAACAGTCAGAAAAGCAATAGGAAAATAAACCTCACGCATGAACCCCCATAAACAAGGTCTAGAAAAGACACCATAAATTGTGGTGTCTTCTGGTGTTACCCTGGTTGATTAACCACGAACCAGGTTAACCTGCAAGAAGATTCGTAATATCGGATGAGAGCTATCCGGAAAAAAAGATAAACCGCGAGACTAACTTCCGTACATAGAAATGCACCAATCCCAACCCTCCAGCACTCACTGGCCAAAAAAATATTATCCCGTCTCATAGGTTAAAAGCTGAAAGATCACATAAATGTTGAAAAAAGTATGTGAGAACGTTGAATGTAAAGCCCTGCACAGTGAAGAACCTGAACGACATAGAAAATTTTGGTTCCCAAAATTTGTTTAAAATGGTTTCAGGCTTCTTTTTTTTTCCTGAAAGTTTGAAAGTTTATTTAACATAAGTAAAATATACATTTAGAAAGTACACACTTTTAGGACCCAACAAATTTGTTAAAGGCTCCCTACCGATTGCTATAAAGAAAAAAGCACTTCTATCGCAGCTGTTATTTTATACTCAGAAATCACATAAAACAAAAGCAGCTGAAATAACTAAAAATAAAGAAAAGCAAAAAGCAAAAAAAAAGAAAATACAGTAGTACAGAAATATTTGACACGTAAGTAATAAGCTTTTCTAACAATTTTCTTCCTCACATCATCAAAAAATATCAGCAGAGGAAAAGATCGTCAAAATATTGAAAGATGGTGTGGCACAAATGTATTTGTGTAGCTCTGGAGGGCTGCAACGCGCTTTCTCCCGTACTGCGCACTTAACTACGCTGATGGTGTAGGCATGCAGTGGAACTCCTAGATATTTATGTGGCTCAATTTAGGTGGCACACAAGGACATTCAATGCCAGCATAATGTGATGGTGTAATGACCCAAGATCCAGAGCATAGGCCGGAGTTCTTAGAGTTACTCATTTGGCGCGTGGAGAGAGTACCAAACTCCTCTATCGACCGAAAAAGTTCGATTGATGCTGGGTTTGTCTTTGCAGAAGAATGCGATATCATCAGTGTATCCTAACACTTTTTCCTCCTCGTTACCCAGAATATTAAAACCACGAACATTTTTAGAGTTTAAAATGCTCAAACAGAGTGGTTCTAAGTACAGGGCGAAGAGGAGCGGGGACATAGAACATCCTTGTTTCACGGAATACCGGATATGGACGGGATTTGAGAGCCCACCATTGACAACGAAGCGAGTTCTACAATGACTATAACAATGTCGAATGCCATTAAGCAGTGTGGAACCAACATTGGCGTTTTCTAGAAGAGAAAATAAAAGGGAATGGCGGACCTGATCAAATGTCTTTGCGAGATTAATCTGAGGCATTGAAAGTTGCTCATAAGAAGTGGGACAGAACTCAAGAACCATACGAGCAACGTGTATGTTAGTTTGTATGGAACGGCCTTTTATACCACGTGTTTGATGAAGACCAATAAGAACTGAATTCGCTAACTGTAAACGATTTGACAAACTTTTTGCTAAAATTTTATAGTCAACGTTCGACAATGCAATCGGTCTATAACCCTCAACAGATGTAGTTTTTTCTCTGTGGGCACTTCTAATATTAACAATGTGCGGCTTTTTGTGAAAGACTCTTG
Source organism: Dermacentor silvarum (assembly GCF_013339745.2). Classification (NCBI taxonomy): domain Eukaryota; kingdom Metazoa; phylum Arthropoda; class Arachnida; order Ixodida; family Ixodidae; genus Dermacentor; species Dermacentor silvarum. The sequence goes on from NC_051163.1 coordinate 25,800,678, forward strand.
TAAATCCTCCAACTCAAAACTGATTAAAAATATCTTCAGTAGAACACGCGTAAGAAAGGACCGAGATGTTTTGTAAGATTCACCTGAAGTGCAATCAGCACCGGAAGTTTTTGTCATTGGTAACTAATCAATGACAACCTCTGCCTGCTGTTCAGTAAAGGGGCCTCTGATGACTGAACAGTCTTCGTCAGTTAGAGGTGTTATTATAGATGTAAAATACTTTAGAAGCTTGGTATTCAGGTTCCCAGAAACATCCCTGAAGAGCACCGAATAGAAGTCTTCAAAATGAGGCATAATGTCACTCGTGCCAGTTACTAATGCCATTTAGCCCTTTTGAACTACCGACATGTACTTGGATGGGGAAAAACTCACGCTTGCAGAAGCTCAATATTGGGACCATATGAATGTGTTGTGCCGGCGGTACAAAACAAATGTCAAAGGAGAGCAGTTTCTATATATGAAGATTTTATTGAATAATTTCGTGATGGTGGAATAAAAGCTAGAGCCGACTTAAGAGCCCTGCTAGACAGAAGGAAAGTTCTGGTTTTGCCAAAATTTAATGTCAAACACGCCACATCACCGATGCGTTTTGGTGGTCGCGGGATGCGCGTTCCGTTGGGGCGTTCCTTCACCGGCCCAAATGCTACTGATATCTGAGGGCTCATGCGTTTCGCGTTGCATAACACAGACAGATAAGCAGCCAATGAGGTGATGAGTAGTGATGAGGGCTTATATGGGTCTCATCATGCTTGATAATGGTTTGACGCGGATGGAGAAGGGGCTAAAGAGCGACAAGGGCTTATAATGGTCGAAGCAATTCTGATAAGGTTTTTAAGGAACGATAATGATTGATTAGGGTCGGGTCAAGTCCGAGAAGGCTGATAAGGACCAATAAAAGTTGAAAACGCTCGTATCATGTCCGATAAGAACAGATAAGGGTTGATAAGGATCGGATCAATAGCGATAAGGTTGATAACGACCGATAAGGGCTGATAAGGGCTCATAAGCGTCGGATCGAGTCCGATAAAGTTGATAACTGCTAAGGATTTATAAGGGTTGATAAGAATCACATAAGTCCGTTAAGGTTGATAACGACCGATAACGTTTGATAAGGGTTTATAATTGTCGTGTAAAGTTTGATAAGATTGATAATGACACAGGGTTGCGTGGAGATGAGCAAGTGGAACAATGCTTACGTATAAAGTGTACTTAGACATGTAACTACAGGGGAGTTTCTGCATAATTTCTCTTTTCTTTTATTGCCATAGCAATTATATGGACACTTCAACCGGATTTCTGCCGTCGTCATCGCCGTCGCCGTCGCCGTCAGGTTCCCTATAGATAAAATCTTCGCCGCCCGCCGTATGCCCGAGCGGAAGCGTGCGGGGACGGGCGCTATCACGGAGAGCGAACGCACTCAATCTCCCACGCACAAGCACTTCTACTGTGCCAACAACCGCGCTCGTCGCTCGACCGCACGGTCTCTTATCTCTCCCACGCGCAAGCAAGGAAGCGGGAAGCCAGCGCCGGAGGGAGCGGGGGGGGGGGGGGGGGGGGGGGCGCACTTCCACTCTGCCAACAACCGCGCTCGTCGCTCGCTCGCACCGTCTCTTATCTCCACACGGCTCTGACCTTTATGCGCCGCGTGCATTCGCCGCTCAGTTTCCGTTGAAGCGATAGACCGCACGTACCTTCGCCGCGGCGGCGTATCCGCTTGCTGCCAGAGTTTTGCCGGTCGTTGTCTGCAGTCATTCAGTGTGATCTATTCATGTTTGTTTGTTCGCGCTCACACCACGCTTGTTAATCCAGTTAGTAATAGTCGGGCCACATTTTCCAACGCACGCTACACATGCAATGCTGCCCGGGTCGGCAGTGCAGCGCTACAGGTGTGTCCCTTCGCACGCGCTGCCCACGGGAAGCGCTTCTCATCAACACCACCGTTTCACACGCGCCTTCTCATGGTCATCGAGTATCTTTTCATGTCGGTCTACTTACGCCGCAGCACACCTGCTTACTTAATCAGCTCATGTTTACTACAATTCATATTGCTACCAAAGCCGCTCACCTTACTTCGTATGACATTGCTGTGTTGCTATCGCATTCATTGCCTCGCCCTTAGGGCGAAACTGTGACATTTTTTTGTCTCCTTTTTATGTGAAGGTTCTGTAGCCCAGTCGACCTCAAGCAGCGTGCCAAACATCTTTTTCATTACCTAAAGAAGAGCTGTAAAAAGGATATGTGGTTTCATCGGACTCACAAAAGTTGCGCGAGGCACCATCCATCGTGCCGGTACTAAGACAGCGGGCGTTTGCAAACACGACGCCCAGCCACAAGCGACACATTGACGTTACTGCACCAACCACGAGCTAGAATAGTGATCGTTAAGCTCTCCTGAATAAATCCCAACTCCTTTTTAAAGCAATGGGGCTTATTCTGTTAAGTGGAGCGTCGTGAAATACGAGCTTCGGCGCCAGGTTAAGAACGTTAAGTTAGGCAGGCTCCGTCGAGCTTCGCCACCCGCACGGAAATAGAGCTATACCTGCTTTACTAGCGCGCGCTTTCCTGCCCTGCTAACCAAATCCGTCGATCCATTTTACCACCTTATTTCTCATCCCCGATGGCAATTGCAATAATGCAGTTCGACATTGGTATAAGTGATCACGTGAAAACGCTTGTGGCTTGCCTTTTCTTTTTTTTGTGTGTCGTTCAGAAACGAGCTTAAGCTTTTAAGACACCTTTCCTCAAGAAGTAGTCTTTGTCATGGGCTGGCCGCCCAGAGCCGTGCCAACCCATGGCTTTCCCGTTTTTCCCGTTCTTTCATCCACGCCTGAAGATGCAGCTTTTTTGTTTTTTGTCGCCACCCACAGGAGCAACACTCACACCTTTCTTTACTTCAGCAGCTTACTCCGCTTGCCCGGCTTTCGAAAGGAGAGGTGAAGATTAAAGAACGCCTAACCAGGTCTTGTAGTCACGCAGCGCGTCGCACCCTTAATCCAGGTGGGATGGGGAGGCGGGCGGGCGGGTGGAAGGGGGTGTTAGCGGGGGGTGCTTCCTTTTTGGCAGCCTGAGCGCTTCACTAAGCCCTGTGCGCCATAAGCAATCACACAACAGCAGACCCGCGCTCATGCGCGAGCGGTGCGAAAACAAAGCCCCGCGCGTCCACGCAGACACCCACACGGGCACACACGCGCAGACACAAGCTGAGAATACAGACTCACACATTACTACAAGTGGAACACAGAACACGGACGCGAGTAACAGCAATAAAAGAATGAGGCAGATTAAAGGTCTGGGTTAGTACCCGAGGTGACGAAACAGATAAACACACACATCCCGGGCAAAGTGCAGTGGCGCCGCCGGCGGTGAGTGGAGGTCCGGGGCCAAAGGAGGGCGCGACGTACGACGACCGCCGGACCACTTGTGGGGCAGCATCGCCGTCTCGGCTATTTGCATAACACATTCGGCCGCCCGGTATTTACATAAATGCGCAGCAGGACAAACACGGGGCCCAGCGCTGCCCCCGAAAGACAGAAGAGGTAGCGCAAGCGGACGATGCTTCACGCCGAGTGCACCGCTCAGTCGATCCTCTTCTTTTTTCTCGTTTATTTTGCCTGCGGCGGACTCGGGCACTTATCTCACTAGTACGGGGCAGCGCAGCGAAAACTACTGCATTACTTCGGCCAGCCGGCTGTACGACGGCGTAGCTATCGTTACGAGAACTTACATTGTTAGCATATATAAAGTGCATACATCTTAATGACACTCATTATCATCAACGCCGTCATCGTTGTCATCATCATCATCATCATCATTATCATCATCATCATCATAATCTTCTTCTTCTTCATCCCATCTCACCATAGCAAAGTGCAGGATGACGAAGACCTATTCTGGCAACCTCTACCCTTAGCTGAATTTTTACAGCGACGCTGTTAAGGGCTCACTCTTCGATGGTCGCGTCCAGCAATAGAAAAAAACTCTCATTGGCCGTATGCTGTGCGTGCGAGTGAAAGCGCGCGAGGGCGAGGGACGCGCGCTTTCACGGGGAGCGAACGCACGGCGGAGAGCAAACGCGACTTCCCAGTGGAAGGGGAGCGGTGGGCGAGGAGGGCGTCGAGGCACCCTAGACTGTGCGTATGCGTCCCCGCTCTCCCACTGCGGCGCATGCGTGCAGCCCTGCCGGCCTCTGCCGGCCTGTGCCGCCTCTTTTCTTAGAGGTAATCTTGGCTTCGTAGTTGACTCCGAAATGTATTGTTACTTCTCCCAAAGCACGCCCCTTCGCTTTCTTGGTCTGGTATTCTCTTTGCTGACATTTAAAAATAATATTTTAGCCTACGCGTGCGAAGGTTACCTACACAGTAGGTAACCTTAGCAGCAACTTAGCTTTCCTTACACTGTCCCTAAACTTAGTTGCACTCTAGCTGTCTATGCCATTGCACTTTACTTCAGCTGCACCTTATATTTCCCTACCCTCCGGCTTACCTTAGCTGCATCTCAGCACCTTACATTAGGGAAACCATAGCTATTCATACACTGCACAGTTTTGTAGACTCAAAGTGTGCATAGCGAACCGCTTCCCGTAGCGCCATGTGTTTCGCTTGAGCCTTCTGCTCATGACTTGTCGTCTGCTGCATAACCTTTCGTGCTGCGTTGATTATTGTCCGTTGTCCTCGGTTCTCATTTCATGCTGACGTGCAACCGCTCATTTTTTTCGTCTTCAGAGCACCCGGGTGTTTCTTCTCCGTCTGACTTTGAGCACCACGCGGTTTTGAATTTCAAAGAAACACAAAAGCCTACAACTCTCGCCGGAACCTTTTGTGGCATTGCAGCCTCCAGGAACACTCTATGGGCCATCTCTGCACACGTGTGGTTTTCAAGGTATTCGTTTGTTCCGTGCGAGCCTTTTTTTTTTGCACAAAGCAGTCGGGGCTTACATTTCGCTTTATCGCGCTATCAATGAAATAATAAAGTTTCTTAACGATAGTTAGCAGTATCACTTGTACTGAACCTGAGACACAGCGGTGGTCTTATTCAACTACGTTCTTCAATTTTCACTGACTGTGACTCCTAAACATAGTGGCAGACATAGGGAAACGTATCTTGAATGCACACGAAGTAGCACCCTCATGGGGGTAAACATTCCCTCAAATAAAATATTTCGATAAAGCGCAGGTACAGTCGTGTTCTACAGTTACAAGCCTTCTTCCGCTGCTCCTTCTTTCCCACCTTCTTTCTGTGATTTCACCTCAATTTTTTCATCAGCTAGAAAATGTCGCAGTTTCGCCCGAAAGACGAAGCATCAACTGCAATAGCAAATTAGTAGACAGCAATATGGAGTAAGGATTGTAGTTTTATCGGCTGCATAAACTTGGACACATTCGCTTACTAACAAAATTAACAAGCATGGTGTCAGCGCACACAAGCAAACATGAATAGATCACACTCAATGACCGCAGACAACCACTGGCAAAACGCTGGCAGCAAGCGCAGCCGCCTCAGCGAGCGAAGGTTCGTGCGATCTATCACTTCAACGGAAACTGAGCGTCGAATGCACAGCGCATACAAAGGTCAAATCCGTGTGGAGATCGCTTTTAAGAGACGGTGTGGGCGATCGCCGCAGCCGGGCAAAGTACAAGCGCCGTTGTTGGCAGAGTAGAAGCTGCCCCCCCTCCCTCCCACGCGGCCTTCCCGCTTTCCTCCTTTCGCGGGGGAGATTGAGTGGCCAGTTCCCCTTGCGCCCGGTTGCAAAATATGCATTTGGTGCCGCAGCACAGCGTCGCCCCGCCTCGCTGCCTCCCATACCCCCACTTCCTTTCGCGCGACCGAAGTCGCGTTTGCTTTCCGCCGTGCGTTCGCTCTCCGTGATGGCGCGCGTCCCCCGCGCGCTTTCACTCGCGCATACGGCGCGCGGCGACGATTTTATCGCCCTTTGACTTTATACGCAACCTCACGGCGACGGCGACGCCAACGGCAGAAAGCTGCTTGAAGTGTCCATATAATTGCTATAGCAATAAAATGATGTTATTGGCACTTAGAGTTGTTCTTCAGGCGTATGACTATACCTTACATAAAAAATGACAGTAACTACTCCGTCATGTGATTCCAAACCTCAGTGTGAAAAAAAAGAAGAAAAAAAAAATAAGAGCTCGGGGAGCCTGACTTCTGAGCAAGCACATGGGTAGGTCTTGTGCCGGCGAGAAGGCACTAGCACTACTCGCTTATCCCAGATAAACTCCGAGATAAAAGACATAATGTAGCCCAACGACACATGTAGTAGCAACGATAGAAACAGAAACGCACGTAGCACGCGTTGTAACGTAGAATCAAGGACCAAAGACCGACGTTAGCGCCTGTGACGTGTGTCTATCTTCTTCCATTGTGATTGAGTCACTGCACCGCATTATGTCATCTACAAAGCAACGACTAGCCCTACATCATTTCTTATCGGGGTTACTTCGCATATGCCTTTGTACAAAACGGTTTTTTTTAGTAAACGGCGAGTGTCTTAACTCATCTGCCCCACGTGACAAAGGAGTTTTTTTAATTTCTGGTTCGCTATATCCCTGACATTTTCTCATTATTTCGACAGTGTAACGAGATCCCCAGCGTGTACCACGGCAGACTGCGTCATAGGCGCCGATGCGGTCGCTCCGTTCCAAGCACGGCGCGGATAGAACCTTCTGTGAAAAGGAAGCAACCCGAAGAAGCGATCGACGCCGAAAGCTATAACGAGCCCTTCAAATTGCCCTGTCAATTTTGAGACGGCAAGTACACGCTTGAAGAACGATCAATTTTCCGAGTCACCGACCAACTCGGGGCCATCAAAGCCCCCCCCTCCCCCTGTTTTATATTTTTCCCCCTCGAAGCTTCGAGGTAAGCGCGGAAACACAAACAAACAAAATGTTTGTTTCCAAGTTAAGCCTTACGAATAAAAAGCAGGCGCAACCTGCGCGCGGCAACCAAAATGCGCTCAGATCACAGCGGAGACGCTCGGTATAACACGCCTCCTCACACCCTTCTCTCTCGCTCTCTCTCTCTCTCTCTCTACCTTCGCTGTTTTCCTCTCATCGCCACAGGCGCCGCCGAAAGTTGGCAAGGCGCTTTGCGGGCTGCATCCATTTCCCTCGTCGTGCAAAGCGTCACCGCGGATTTTTTACGGCCCGCTATATACGAGGTGTCACCTTTTTGACTCGGGCGAAACTGAAAAAGTGCCAGACTTGATACTTTGGCAGGTTGTTGAGTCGGTTGCTCGACCCGAGTAGCTTGGAGAACAAGGTAAAAAAAAAATGAAAGGTGGGGACTTAACCAAAACCGTGCCCGGTTGGCTACCCTGTATAGGTTGGGGAAGATGAATACATTAGAGCAAAATTACTAACGCACACGAAGAACTAGCCCAAGAGTCAGCGCTCCTGGATGGAGAGAGATATAAGGAAAACAAAAGATAAGCATTTATCGTAAAAGAGAGGACAATTTCTGCAAAAACATTCGAGGTCCTAAATCAACATTTTATTTCTTCGAGTAACTAGACTTGAGCTTTCTCTCTCAAGTGCAAGACACTTCATTCAAATCGGTCCAACGTTTGCCCCATAAAACATTTCTGCGTTTTACGTGTATCTAAATCTTTCGAGGAAGTTTACCCTATGACACAGGTACAAAAAAGAACCTCTACATATGAAAATAATCTCGCATTGTGCGAGTAGTGCAGCACAGCTCTGTAAGGACATCACTTGCTGAAGTGAGCATGCTGGTAACTGCGGCGGACAGCGATTCTGAGCAAGAGCTTCCATCCCGGAACTCGGAATTGGCCCGGAATTATAACTTCCTCTTAAAGCAGCGGTCAGTAACTATCTTTATCGTGTTGCAACCGTACACGGTTGAGGAAAGTGTGGAGATGGCAGAGGCGCCATATCGGATTTGATTTCTCGGGGACGTAAGCGCCAGGAGCCACTGGAGAGCGCAGAATTGGTTGTGACGTGAGTGGTCAAAGCAGGTCGAAGAAAGGGTCAAGATCTTCAATGAGCAGCATGCCGATGAGCTCGAAAGCTGGTGAGAGGTTTTCATGCCGAAGAGCATAAAAAGTGCGCCAATCGGACACCACACCTTGAGTTCGGGTGTCGGAGGAACAACCATTTTCCCGTTTAAAGTTCATTTTCATTTAGAACGATAATTTCTTTTTGTTTGTTTGCACTCTGGAAAATTTGCTGCACTCTCAGTTACTTTCCCAATTAAATCTTTTACTTGTGATTTACTGTTTTATTTTCCTCCACTTTTGAGACACACAATTTTGCTTTGCTGCGTACTTATATACTTACGCTGCTTTCTTTCTCCATTTTTCTCGCTACTTAGTATTGCTTTCTTTGTCCCTCGAGAATTTCGTTCCGGTTTTCCTCGCCCTTTAGCTTTCGTATCATCGTAATTCGCCTTGCATTAAGCAAATTTAATTTTAATTAGCTCATTATTATTGATTTCCACAAGATAATCTTAAGCCTTAGGAACAGAATGTGCCCTGTCCAGGATTGCATTGCACAGGTGCCGCTCTATCGCTTCATTTGTTTCGCTCACATCTTCTCGGCCGCCATTTTACCCGAGAACAGTTTCCTCGTAGAAAATGAGTACAGATATTTCTTCCCTTTCATTCGTTTGTTTCTTTTTTTTCTTTCATTCATTTTTTTTGAGTCACACGTCAGCTAAAACTCTCAGGGCTGAGCACTTACCCATACACAAGCGCTCAACAAAATGGATGGGCTCAACTTAATTACTAAAGCTCCGAAAGTGTAACACGGAACATGTGGGTTCGGCTTCTACTTGCGCCAAGTTATAGCTTCCTCCGCTTTCATTTTCCTTTGTCTCATTATTTCGACATTTTGATTAACGATAAGAGTTAATTTCCCTAATGCTTTCTTTGATTTCATCGTCTGTTATCCTAAACTTCGCCGCACAACACTTGAAGAAAGATCACCGATGCCCGTGATGCACAAGTTGGAATGTATGTCGAGAGAAGCTTCAGTTTGGCCTGGATTGATTTGACTCGGAGTGGCTTCGTTGTCTATTTCTACATATAGCTGTACCAAACGTCCCAGTAGTAGTATTTACTGGAATTGATGTATATAAAACATGGCGTTGCAAAGAAAAACGCAGCTTCTAAAGAGAAAAACAAAAATCCCCGCATGTTTCAGGGTATTCACCATAGGTCTTCTATTACCCCAGAGGTATAGAGGGAGATTTGACTCCGAGTCGCTCCGCCGCTTTCTACCAACTCATCATTATTTCTCCCCTGTCCGAACCAATTCCACTGCGTCGCCGCATGCTGACTCTATCAAGACGATCTCTTCCTTTCTCGATCCCTCCATCCATTTTTCCTTTTTACTCGCAAAATGTGTGTATTCGGTTCTTGTTACACGTCTCCACGTTCCATAACGAGCAGATTATGCAAGCATCGCCTGTGTCACGATTTCCCTTTACCTTCTGTCATTCTTTTTCCTTCATCCTTCGCCGTGCCCCAGTTCTGTCCTCGTGTACTCTTGCCTGCCTTCCAGTTTTATTTAACGCACATATTTTTCATCATCACCGCTCTGAACTCCTCTGTCCACATTCCGGAACGCGCGCTTTTTTGGCAAACGAAGCTCGATAACGCCCGCAGTGCCACTTGTGGCAGACTGTAAGAAGGAATCCCGGGGGGGGGGGGGGGGGGTTCGTTGGCACGACAAGACTCCGAGAAAGGGAGAAAGGTTTTTTGCAGGAAAGAGGGCCTAGCGATAGACGCTCACAGTTTCTCCCTACGACCATCTGTGTCTCTTCTCTTTCTCTCTCCCTCTTATACTCTCTCTATCTAACGCAGTAGCTGAGGCAGCGATCTCCATCTCGTGTTAATCTTTCCACTTTCGGTAGCGCGGATGAACTTGAGATTAATGCCTACGCATGCGTTCCGGTCTCGGCGGTCATTAATATCACTTAGGGCGGGCCGCCAGGTGGCGCCATCCTTGGAGGTGCACGCTCCTGGCCGCGGCAAGCGCGGCGCCGAGCCCAACATCCGGGCAACTGAGGCAAACAGATCCGCGACCGTAAACGGTAGTGTTTCATAACTCCATACTAGAGTTTGGCGTGCTTGCGTACGTCTCTGTGTGAGTGGTTGCGTTAGTGCCGGCGCGCGCGTGATTCTCGGTTTTCTGCGAGATTCACAGCGGCGATTTCAGTGGCTGTGACGCTCTCTTTCTGAGCCGGTGGTCACGGGATCGATTCCATGCCGCGGCGGCCTCATTTTGCATGCATATTGAGTGCGGAAACAGTCGCGTGCTTAGATTTAGGCGCAGTATGATTAACTCTCGGGTTGAGGGAAAGATTTCGGAAACATCTAATATGCAGGCCGTGTTTTACACCTGGACATCAGATGGACGCTAAATAAAAACAGTAAGTCAGTTGAGGCTGAAAGAAAGTATGCATTAAACGACACATTTACGTTATTTCTATGGCAAAATGTTCATTACTAAAACAGCAGATAAAGTGCATAGTATCATTCTTGAAATTTGCTTCGAAAACCAGGTAAACAATTAAAACCATAAATCAGCGGGACAGTGACAAATTTCAGAGTACCTGCGTGTATTTAGGACGTCGTGGTACCGAGGATTTTTGCAGAACTTGATAAGTCTAGCCTTCGGCTCCTTTAGAATACAATGTAGACCATCTTAACCTACAGAACATTAACTATAAATCCGTCCAGATGTCATCTAATCTGATGACGTCCGGGCGTGCTGGTTAGGAAACATCGATGTGGCATCACCACTCGTCTGTCGTTTTTTTTTTTTTTTGCATCATTTCTTGCGCCGTCTTTTACTAAGCATGTTTCAACTGCCAGTATGAGTGGCTTTCTTTTTAGGGTATTGTTGAAGCGTGATTTATTTCAATATGAACGGACGATGACAATTACCCAAACAAAAACACGCACATATCAGTCGCGCTGTTTAAGGTCGCATTGAAGAGGAACCAATGAAAACCCTCCCCAAGATCTTATTGCTGCGCTGTCTACTTATACCCTAATACAGGGTGTCCCAGCTATCACGCAGCACGATTAAAAAAGAGAGGAACGGTGTTACGCGAACCAAACCTAGTGCATATTGTTTCCAGTACAGCGGAGTAGCCGCCAGTATTTTTTTAGTTACTGAGATTTAATGAATTAATTGTAATTAATTATCTAACTTGAGAAGTACTGTCCTAATTATCAAAGTGTCAATGAGAAAGTTGTAGAACAACACGAAAAACTCCCGATACAGCTTTCTGTTGCTCAATACGTACTACATAAAAGTGTTTTTCCGAGCATGAAAGAAGCCCACGAATATACGCAAAGTGCCTCGAGCGGCCAGCCGTGCGGCAATTATGCGTGTATTCGCGGGCTTCTTTCACACTCAGAAAAACAAATTTATGTATCACGTATTGAGCAACGGAAAGCTGTATCGGGAGTTTTTGATGTTGCTCTACAACTTTCTCATTGACACTTTGATACTTCGGACAGTACTTCTCGAGTTAGATAATTAATTACAATTAATTAATTAAATCTTAGTAACGAAAAAAATACTGGCGGCTACTTCGTTGTACTGGAAACAATACGCACTAGGTTTGCTTCCCGTAACGCTGTTCCTCTTTTTTAAATTTAGCTGCGTGATAGCTGGGACACCCTGTATATATTTTTCTTTGTGTCGTTTGGAGTTCAACGAATCTATCCTGTTCTCAACTGCATCGCGTTTTCACTTGTTTATGTCAACGCATCCTTGCAGACGTGCACGTCGTGCTTTTCGAGCTATGTGCGCCAGTTCTGTTGCATGCGGCGTTCACCCGTTTATTTATATTCAGGTCGTGCTGTGCTTAAGCTCCGTTGCGTGTGCGATCCTGTGTGTGTAGCCCGGCTGTCACACCTCGGTCGCATTCGTCTGCTGGCCCCGTCGTGTGACAGGTACGCGCCTCGAATCGATGCAATCCTGTCGGCGCGACAGCTCTGAAAAATGCATCACGGTCCACCGACTGCGAAGCGAGAACGCGTGCGCTGTCGCCGAAGGTCGGTGACGTTCGCGCAGGTTTGCTGACAGCAGGTCGGTGGCAGCGAAAACTCCGCCAGTTGCTGTTTGAGGCCGCCGCGTAAGATGCGGAAATTGGTCGCGTTGTTGTGGGCCAAGGAGACGTGGGCACCTGTCCTCCTGAGCCGGGGGGCGGGTGATATTCTGTGTGTTCCTAGTGGACATGTCAATTTTGTCTGTTGCTTAAGTGCTGATTGACTGTAACGCCTGTGTCCTTCTGACGTGTGCCCCAGCCCAGCCAATCAGAACTTCAGCAGCAGACGAAATGGCCATTTAGGTGGACGCTTTCTGAATACCCCCGCTGCCAGAACACAGCTTACGGACACAATCGCTTTTCAAGTCGGTTCTTATTACTTACTTGTATGCTATATGAACTCGAAACAACATTTTCTTTCATTTAAATGCCACTTTTAGATGCCTGCAGCACCATCTACATGCTCATGTACAATGTAACAATCTCCTCGAGGATTGCCACGTTGATGATGCGTTATGTATTTTCACATCATTTAGCTGTATTCCACTATATACGGCACTCTTGCCTTTCGAAAAAAAGAAACTACCATGAAAGTACTTCATCTTCTTCACCGTAACCATAATCAACAACATCATAACCGTCATATTCATCATCATTATAGCTTTCTTCTTATTATTCTCCTTCTGCATTAGAGTCGCCGTTGTCTAAGCTTCCCACCTTAAACCCTTATCATTAAGTTTTGCCATTACTATTAATGTAAGTATAAAGGCATAACGCGGTAAGAGCAAAGTTTCATCTACCTAGGAGAACTGAGACATTAAATGATGGCTCAATTAAAGAATGCGCTTTTTGAAAATTTTAGTTGCGTCTCTAGTTGACTCTGCATACTCTTCTCCGTCCTCATCTGGGCAAATGGCACTCGAGCCAAAGAGAATGCAGGCGGGTGGGAACCGAGCCTCAATTAACTAGCTATCAAATGTGCGCAGAATGCTTACAGCAAGGGACCATGAAGGCACAATGTGTTTGTCGGTATGCCTGTGAACGAATACAATTGTGATACCTGTGACATCTACGCGAATTTACTGTGCCTTTTGATTATTCTAAAGGTGCGTGTAACCGTTGTGGCGTGGCGCTGAGCTGTCAACAGAAAGGGCTTGCGCAAGCTGACATTAATTTGACAGCTTATTCACGAACAACATGACCAGAAAACAAGTTCGTGCTGCTCAGTAACAAGCTACGAATACCTGATATTATATTTTTTTTCTGGACACTGTTGTCCGTCTTGGCTGTAACAGGGTGGGTACAGGATGTTTGCACATAACATCGAAAAGTAATGTGAATGTAAACAAGGCACGTAGAAAAGAAATACAAGAAATGACACTACTTTGGATAACACGCATGTTTGTCACCCTGTGAGAATTAATATGTATGTGACATTGTACAAACAAACGCTAGAGGATACATTCTAGAACATTATCAGAATGCGGGATGATACTTGTGAAATATATTATGAGATGCTTTTAACCTTTCCTCATGCAATTCTTGTTTTAGTTTTTCCAATTACCGAGCGAACATACACGCGCCCCAAATATACAGTAGACACACTGCATTTCACACATATAGGTGGCGCTCAAAATTAGTGTGCACCGAAATGCGTCTATCGCTGATGTGCAGAGGCAAGACGAAAGAAACGGAACCCTAAGAAAATAGAACGTAAGGCTGCTGTCCCTAGCTTTCAATACATTCCGGCCAATTAATACAATATTTAATACAACCCTGGACAATTCCTCTAGCAGTCAAGCTATACGCCAAAAAGGGGTGCAAGAGTAAGTTTATAATGCGAAAAAAAAAGTACGGTGAAACAAGTCCCTACGTAACTAGCAAAACTTTTAAAAGACTCCGAAATGTAGATATCGCGCGCAATTCCATGATGTAAAACAATTACATTTCTACTAGCGTTGAACCTTCTCCGGTCATCAAAAACATGCGCTCAGTCCTGGAACAAAATTCTTGTCCGCATGTTTGAAACACCAAAAGCAAATGCACTAACATGAGGCACTAAAGTGTAATATACAGAGGCTTGCAGTGCCCAAATTTACTTTTCTTTCTAAAAAAAAAAAAACAGCTTTTCCTTCAAGACAACACACTCTGAGTACGAAATATGCTGCAACCGTCGCGTTTTCCTATAGTAGGTTAAAAAATATAGAGAGAAATAACATTAAATAAGTACAAAACTGAAAAAGAAAAGCAAAGAGGAAGGCAAGCACGCAAGAAAATCGGTCGAAATCTCCCAGAGCGCCAAAACACGAGCGGAGAGAGCGACATCTGGCGGCCCGGAGATGCGATTAATTTGAGAGGGACGCGAAAAAAACGGTAGCGCATTTTCGGGCGAACTGCTGCGGCAAAGGGTTAGCGAAAATACAACTGCCACCGTGTATCTCGAGCGCGCGCCGTGATTGATATGAATGGCAGTCTCCCCATTCCCCAGAGGTGGCGCCATAGCTGGCAGCGCCATTCGTTCCTCCTGTACGCCCCTCCGTGTACTGCAGAAAAGTGGCGCCGCACTCACTTGCACTCTTATTCTCTTTGCACGTATGTTCCACAAAGTAAGCGGTTGCGTATTACTAATACTGTTAGTACCAAGTAAGTGGTACACATACAAACCACTTACTGAGTGTAACCTCTGTTTCTCGGCCACAGCTTCGTGTCATTGTTACTGTATATCACTCTTTTGGTTCCGCATAGCATTCAGCAAGTAAGCGGAGAATATTTTTGAAGAAACGTTCCACGTACATTGCGTAACTTTTGTCGAACCAGATTAAGCGTGCATAGCTGAGAGCCTTAGTGTGTATACGTGCGCTTCGGCCCTGATTCGCTAACACCTCCTCATTTCTTTCCTCTCCTTCTTTTTGACGTCGCTTTTCCGCAGCCTCTTCCTTTACTCCGCTGATCTCGCGTGACACCGGCACGCGGCTCCCTGTAGTTTCTGGCCTCGGAAATTGTGAATACTGTCAGGTGCCAGAAACACTCGATCACATATTTTGCGTTTGTCCAGCGTACGCGCGAGAACGACCGCGAATGGTCTCTTCCGTCGCCAGCGTCGATAAGAGGCCGCCATCAGACGAGTTTCGTTTGAGTCCTTGGCCTAACGCAAACAGCGCACCCTTGATTACTAGTGTCACTACATGCTTTTCTACAAGTCCCTGGGCTAGACGCACGGCTTTAGAGATGGCACGACGTTGTAAACTTGTATATACGCACCTCCTCCTCCTCATATCATTCATCAGCCCTTTTCCTCCCTGTCCCTTTTCCCCGGTGTAGAGTAGCAGGCCAGAGCAAGCTGTAGCTCAGGCTGACTTCTCTGCCTTTCTGTAAATAGCATTTCTTTCTCTCCCTCTCTCTCTCTTGTCGAAACGACCTAGCACACTTTGTGCCACTGTCAATCTTTCGACGGTACACTATATTCAGCGTACTATTTTCTGCCGCGTAGACGACGGACCGTTCTCGGAAGTAAAGGTCCTGGGGTCTTGGCCGAAGATCTATGCACAAGGCCACTATAAAGCGCTAATACGCTCCTTGAAGTGAAGTGGAGTGTATGCGAGCCTTTGCGACTACATGCGTGAGTGAACAAATATCTGCGGATTCTTTTTCTTTCATTCGGTCCTTCTTATCTTTGTTTCCCTTTTTCCTTTCCCCAAGTACAGAACTGCCCATCTGGCGCGACCATGCTTAACCTCCCTTCCCTACCCTCTCCTCCTCCTCCTCGTCCACCTACTCCTCCTCCTCCTCTCTCTCTCTCTCTCATTTTCGCTTAGGGAGTATGACGTGTGGCGTTGACAGGCGTTAACAGGCATTTGTGCACCCGATTACGAGTGGATCGAAAATGCCTTTTCCTTAACGTTAAGCAAACAACATTGCCACTGTGCTGTGCAAATGACGGCAAGGTCAAAGAACACAACCTGTCGAACAGCACAGCCTGCTAAGGCCACGATCACCACGACCCCTCTCCAGATCTCCAGATTTAGTGTCTCCTTTATAGCCTTATGCTTTGGCGAGCTTCGTTTGCCTGTAAGGTGACGGGTAAATAAATGGGAACCACGCAACAAATATCGGTCAGGGAGAAAAGTAGAATGAAGAAAATAAACGTGTTTTTGATAGACAGTGCGTGACCTGAGGACCTTACAGTAAACAAGTCCACTTGTTTTTAAAACAATAAGAAAAAAGAAACGACAATGAGGAATTTTCTGTTGTCACCGGCATATCGTTTACTAATTAAGGGGTTACTTTTGGCGCAGGGACATACGTCTATTTTTCTATTCAAGTATAGTACACGGGATACGCACAAATGGTCTCAGTAGGCTAACGCTTAATCAAGTTGAATGATATTTAATGCATTCCAAAGAGGAACATGGAATTCTACCGACTACGGGAAGCAGAATTTTAATTTAGGGCAGCATTTTACAAAAGTTGTTGAAATTTGAGGATCAAAATAATTTAAGCGCGGAGTTTGCAAATCCGTACCTCTGCGTAAACTGAATCTCTTAGATGTACGATTTTGCAGGTTACATGCAACTGCTGAAATGCTTAAGAGGGTTTTGCAAAAATTGGTATACTTAAGAGCGGTTTATAACACATCAGGGTTGTCTGCTATGGTAGTCTTAATTGATGGAGTTTACAGAATTGTTAAATCTATTTTTTTTAAATCCTGAGATACAGAGTTGTAAGCTTGCCACATCAGTTTTCATAAAGTTTGCAATTTTACACAATTTCTTGTAAAACTTTGATGACCTATAAGTTAAAGTGTTACCGCAGTAGGTAGATTTACCTTTTTCTAAATTCTAAATGCCTCATAAGGTTTGGCTCAGTGGATCTTGACCAAAACGATTTCTTCTTTGCCACGTATTCAGATAGGAGCTTCTGAATTTTCTCGCGTTTCTTATGCTGATATAAAAGAAATAGTATATGCATAGTTACAAGTCATCAAAATTGATTGGGTACTTTGGCGTGATATTTTATATTTCCCGAATAAATACAAAATATTCAGCGCGAGAAATAAACCTGTGAAAATTTTGCTTTACGGACCTTTCAAGAAAAAAAAACGAATACTTACTTAGATACAATCTCAATTACCCACGAACAGATGCCTATACTGCAATCGGAGCAAACATGCTCTGCCGGCTACCATAGACGATGTGGACGTAGTCTTAAAACCGTACAAAAAAGTATTCGCATGATTTCGATACTTATCCAAAACAATTGATTGTACTTATGAGTAAAGAATTCTACGGCGTCGCTTATCTGAACGCACACCGATTGGACATTTATTATAATCAGCGACAGGTAACTTACAAAGCTCTCCAACTACTCTTCCGCGAACCTAAACGCCACAATTGGCAAAGTAAAGAACTGATCCCAGAAGGCAGTTTACCTCGAATTCGCCAACAACAAAAATCTTCTACAAACGACCCTCGGCCCATGGGAGACTGCGGAAGCACCACCGACCTCAACCACTATTCGTCTTACAAGCCCGCCAGGCCTGTCAAACTTGACACGTGACAAAAAGAAGCCGTGGCTTTCGTCAGGCGGGCCTTATTGATAGCGGGCTTACGGTTCTATCTGACCGCTCCGAGAGCGTCCACGTCGGTGCTCGTATTCCGGGACCTGTCAGCTCTTTCAAGCTGATGCAGGTTGAGCGAAGCTGATAGCGGCTCCGTCTTAACCTCTAACGCTCCAGCAGGGAGGTCTCTCGATGATAATTACCTGCGTCAACACGAGATAAGCAGTTGGGACGTCAGTGTTTACCTGGATCCCTGCACGTCGGGGAGGTACGGGTAAGCACGTCATATATAGTGAACCTGTAATGCATTATTAATGCTTTTCGCTCTTGCCGAAGGAAAGTAAAATTTAAGCGCAATGCTAATCTAATATTTTCCCAGTCTCTTAGCGAAAGTGACTAGCTTAAGACGTACATCCCTTAGTCTAAGTACCATTTCTACGATATGAACCGTCATATATTTTAACGGCCCGATCAAGTTTGTAGAAAGAGTGGTTGCTTGACCTCGTCGCTCCCAACGCACCAGATACACAAAGTTTGACGGCTTAAAATGTCTATCTAGGCACCGGAAACTTACTGCGTAGCCTAGGTGCCGTTTTCGATACGCTTGGGTGGGTTTTCAGTTGTGAATACTTCACCAAACTTATTACCAAATGATGAATTACTATAACAATTATGTTTTAACTCATATATAACATTGAATTGGTTTTCTCCTACAAATATACTCTCTAGTGCCATAAATTATGACAAAAAAGTTGTGTTAATTTTCGTTAATTTGTAACCGTGTTTGGGCATTACAGGCTTTTGGGAGCACTGACACATCATAGCTACTCGTATTTACGAAATTGTAGAAGCTCCACTGCGCACTTTTTTTTGGCTTCACTTATTTTCCCGGCCACTTATTATTAGTCAGCACTTATGCGTCCCACATTGTGCACATTGTCTTCAATGCACGTGACCATCTATGGGACTTGACTTTGGTGTCACGGCGCCTCGCTGCACAGGCAGTGATCACTTCCTTCCTCTCTTGCTCTTTCTATTTCCCTCTTTCCCTTACCCCCAGTGTAGGGTAGCAAACCAGACGCTCATCTCGTTGACCTCCCTGCCTTTCCTGTCTTTGCTATTTCTCTCTCTCTCTCTTCAGCACTCGACAGCTTATAGTGCCTAAACATATCCGGGCACACCGCCGTTTCACACAATGTACATTTTCTAGCAAATAAAGATTACTAACAATTTCTTTCACAAAATGATGGTGCCCCCCAATTTTTTTCTGCTAACACGTGAAAGATCTCTTATCCCTCAACTTTTCAGTGATAATTCTCCGAATATGGGTAATTCCCTGCGCGAACTTCACCGCCAACCGCAAAAAATCCGGGAAGCTAATGTTTCAGCTTGGCCAAGTAAGTCACATCTTATGCAAAAGAAAGTCCAATGGGCATCGTCTATACCAGGGGTTCTCAAGCATGTTCGTTCCAGGGAACCCTGCTAAGCTCCATGAAGCGCCAAGGAACCCCCCCCCCCCCCCCGCCATTTAACCGAATTAAAATGTCCTAATTAACCGAATGTCGAATTACCCAAGCTATCAAGAAAACAATAAATGAATGCTTACTACGTCAACAGGCTTTTATTTACTGAATGAATTAGCAAATCTTGTTTCTATTTTGCACAAGAGCAGTGCGGCACTCGCCGCGGTGGCTCAGTTAGCAAAGGCGTTTCGTGGCTGAGCACGAGGTCACGGGATCGAATCCCGGCCGCGGCGGCCGCATTTCGATGGAGGCGAAATGCAAAAACTTTTGCCCGTCTACGCGCTTGCGTTGTAGTGCATGTTAAAGAACCGCAGGTGGTCAAAATTAATCCGGAGCCCTCCACTACGGCGTACCTCACAGTCAGAACTGGTTTTGGCACGTAAAACCCTAGAAAGAAGAAGAGCAGTGCGGAAGCTGAAGTTCTCGTCATCTCATGACTTATTTGAGCTAGCAGCGGCGAAGGCCTCGCGACATCTTTCGCAGCGCGGCCGCGGCGCGCGTCATCTGAGACACGCTTTTCACTACCGCGCACACATCCCGATTATTTTTTCGCTAGTGAGCTGGTCGCCAACAAATTGCCCGCCCATCGCGATGTAGCCGGTGCTCTTCATCTTCGACAGCTTTGCACTGAGTCAAAGCGAAACTACTGCTTACCGCAACCGCTGCGGAGAAAACCGCGGCCGTTATCGACGAGATCATGGTCGGCGACCTTGCGGTTCAGAAGGCAGGCGGCCGACGCCATAGCCGACGCACTCACCAAGTCAAAACGAAACTACCCTTTGCTGCAACAAGTGCGCACGAAACCGCGGTCGCTATCGACGCGATCATGGATGGCGACTACGCCGCTGCGAAAGGCACGCAGCCGACGCGCGCACCGTCAAAACGAAACTACTATTTCCCGCAACCGCTGCTGCGGATGAAACTGTGCTGGTTATCGACGCGATCATAGATAGCGATTACGCACTTATGAAGGCACGCGGCTAGCAGCCAACGCTGTGTTACGCGCGGCGATTAACGCAAGAATAAAGGCTTTGAGGACACAATTAGGCACGAAGAGTTCCGGCGTTGCTGTCAGTCACGTATAGCGTACGATTGCCGCTGAGGACCATACCAATGAGGACTGCATCGCTTCGTTTTTGGACGCTAACGCCGTTTTAGCTCTTTTGCGGCGCGCACTTGTCGTGCTCCGCGCCCCATCAGTTTTTTTTTATTCCTCCGAAGTATAACATCAGTGCGCACGCTATCGGCACCTACCCTATCTACAAACGGGAGAAATGCGCACGGTGGTAAGTTAGAGCCTCCGAGATTCAAGTGCGAAAGCTTAGGCGCGCTGCACATGGCTGCCCGTTTTCGGAGAATGGGTGGCTACAAGCTGCTTGCGGATTTATTGCGCAGTTCGCGCGTTGCCGTTACGCACTGTGATGTGCTTTTTGACACTCGGGCATAGGTAATTGAGGTTCTGTGGATCAAGCGCACCTCGTGTTCGCCGTTTTCGCCACTTGGCGAGCGCGGGACCACGGAAAATTTATCAGTGGCTCGCGGAACCCCGAGCACGGGCCTGCGGAACCCCCGGGTTCCGCGGAACCCACTTTGAGAACCCATGGTCTATACTATAGCGACCGTCTTCTCAGAGACGCTCGCTAGATAGCTAATTCAAGAGAAAGCTTGTAGAAAACAGTTTCCTACAAGATTTAGTGGAGGGAATTTTGGCGCTGGTGTTCACGGAAGTTGCAAGGTTAAGCAGATATGGGAATCGTGAACAATCCATAGATTAGTCTAAAGTTCTACCGAGTGGATTCAAACGGCTATGTGACTTCGCAAATTGTTCGTTTTTTACAAAGGATTGCGCTTTAATTGAAACAACATGTACTGATTACGCATTCGCGCCTCACTGTGCTAATGAAACTATCAGTGCTTGTAAATTGAACAAGATTAAGCTTAACAAATAACTCATTGTTGCACTGCAGCACGCACAAACGATATACACAAGTAGAGGTAGCCAACAAGTGCTAACTCGCAACTCAGGTTATTTTGCAAAACGGATGGTGCGTATATGGTTCAGCTCACCAACCTAATTGATGATGGAAAGCGCTATGACTCACACAAGACACAAGAAGAGTAAGAATGATTCCGACACGCACACACAAACATAAAGAAAGAGGGAGAGAGAGAGAGCGCTCCTTGCAACTAAAAGATTTATTTCCAGGTCTATGGTATGCACGGGCAATCTTCAACCTGACGAAAATAAACTTACTTGGGAGTTCAGCGCTTGCGTGTCAACTCTGCTTGTAGCCTTACTCTTCTGTGCGCGCTTAAGTTTAACAATGAATCATTGCCAACTCGCCCAACTTTCCGTTCTATCGCAATTAATCAATAACTTCGTAAAGACGTTTGAATCCTTAAGCACGAAGGCAAGGCAAGCTGTAATCCATCATTCCTCTGGTAGCTGAACAGTCGCAGTGCCAGAGTGTTCTCTAGTAATTTTTTAGAGTAAATTCTACGCTTGAAAGCACGCAGGAAGCGAATAAACTAGTAGAGAGCATTACACCACGAACGCCAGCCTTGATCAATCCAACTATCCCTGAAGGCATTCCGTTCGCTATTCCCTGGAATAAGTCAGCCCAACACGTGATCTCCGAAACTGAGCGTATTGGCCGGGAACGTTTAGTTCCCGGTAGTTTTTAATCGTAATTGTTCAGCTGCTCTGATATAGTGCCTAGATCCCTGCTTGGAGTGAAAAATTATTTACACCCTTATTCATGTTTAACGGTGTAAGTTATTTTTCAGTCTATAGAGCTGGAGCGTTAAAGGTACCACGATCACGTGTTGGGCCGACTCATTTGGCTTCAATCACGTTTGCGCAATGCTTCGTTCTAGTTATAGCCTTCCTCCACGCTTGAAAACGAAGTCACGGTGAGCGTAGGTTGCCGCCAGCCATTGCGAAGCCAGAAAAAAAGAAAAGAAAAGAAGGAAGACGAAGACGAAGCAAAAAGGGAACACCGCTCCCCAGGGCACAGCGCGGGACGTGTCGGCCTCCGTGCTCTTCGGCGTCCCATCGGCCATAGGAAGAGGAGGAGGAAGAACAGGCGGTAAACGGTCGAGCAGGCACGCACGCTGGCCCAGCCCAGGCCTCACGAAGATCGTTACCGCGGTGGCACACGCCTGGCCTCTCCGTGTCCCTGCAGAGCTGCCGGGGTATCGATTTACGAAGCTCGCAGAAAAGGGGTTGCGGGAGTTGCCTGCGCTGTTGCGCACAGGTGTGTCGGGTCTCTGTTCTCTTTGTCACCGCCTTGACGCTAGTCGTCCCCACCTTTGCGTTGCAAACGGGCTGCTGCTCGGCGTCGATTCGATGCAGGAGGAGGAGTTGCTTCAAACCGATTCTCCTGCTTTTCTGCGTCGCTCCGGATTGCTTCTTTGTTCGGGCGACTACATTACGGGAACCACGCAGGGAATGGTCCAACTCGCGGACGTTAGAGGTAATGTTAGGGAAGGAAAGATTGAGATGGCCGGGTCCTGGCCGTGACTGGATGAAGAGAGAGAGAGCTAGTATATTGGGAAAGAAGAAGACAGTAAGAGTTGAACACTGGAGGCTAATGAAAGCGTGACCAACCTGAGAATATGGGGTAAGAAAACATTAGCGAAGGCAAAGGAAACAGAGAAAATACCAAGCTAATGAGATAAGAGAAACGGTTTGGTAGCAGTGCTGATAACTTTTTTGGACAATTTTGCCAGGTCGTGGCGCAAAGGCCTCCATATTTAGCGAGAAGTCGCAACTGGTAGGGATGGTGTTGATAAATTTCTAGGAATATCGTTTGTTTTGTTCCTAGAAGTCTTCCGAATAAATTTTTAAACTGCAGCTTCAAATGAGCTCCTGCGTCGGCGAGTCAATGGTTGTAATGTGGGAAAGCGAAACAATACCTCGATTTCCTAGAACAATATCAGCTCGCAAAATATTGATTTGTGTAGAAAAGCACAGCTGCAGGCAGATGGCTCACTAACAAGTCCTTCTGTATGTCTTTAAAGTAGGGACAAATGTAGGCTCATATATACCCCTAGTGATAAAATGGCGCCAAGCCATTGAACTTAGCCAACGACCCTTGATGAACTTTGCCAGGTCAATGTTCTGTTTACGTCACTGAAAAGGTCATTAAGGTTGCTAAAACTCAAACAGGCAAAGGTGATATCACTTCCGGGGTACCCAAAAAAAATTGGCAGCACACATCTCTGATGTCTCTCCGTGCAAGCAAAGCTTTGTTAATTTTGGAGAATGGTGCACTGAACCACAACGTATGTTATGTGCAATGTACGGGTCTCTTTATTCACAGATTATGATGGATCCATGGTTTCCGATCATTTCTTTTCGTCTTGTTCCGCAGCTGTCTGGGTCTTCCGAGGGGCCACCAATCAGAAATCAGAGAACTGGTCCTCTGCAGTCTCTTTTATATATATATCTGGTGACGTCATTTGCCTCTTTTTGATGGGTTAGTAGCTAAGAGTACCTTTTTTGTTATTTTCGAAACGGCAACTGCTCTTACCACTGGCAAAATACGACCCCTTGCTGAGAATTTCCACGCGTTAAAATAGCTTGCTATTATTAATATGCATTATAAATCATGTGAGTGAACCAAGGGTACATGTAGCGCACAACCTTTAGTCAAACGCCACAGTCGACCGGCGCTTATTAGACGTTTATGAGAGTTAATCAACTGTCAGCGGAAAGGGTGCTATATGTGTGGTCCGAATGAACTGTGCTCGCAGCAAGTTGATAGCGGTTACAAACGGACACCAAAGTTGCGGGAAGAGGCCAAGAATGCTTCGCTTTAAACTCGCGACTGTCTTCGCTTTAAACTCGCGGCTGTCTTTCTAAGTTACAAAAGTTGGCCGGTGACTCGTAGACACAGGCGGAAGCGACGGGCCAGAAACTGTGACCACATATCATCATCATCATCATCATCATCATCATCATCATCATCATCATCATCATCATCATCATCATCATCATCATTCTATATTTATGTCCACTGCAGGACGAAGGTGGTCGATGCAGAAATGCCGACCCATATGGCAACCCGACCGCGTTTACATGTATCTTGCCAGGCTGCTTAGGCGAGTCAATGCGCCCCTTAAAAGCGAGTTGACCGAACTCCCTTCGACCAGTGGAGCAATTATAAGGGGGGGGGGGGGTTGTAACACCCCCTCCCCCCTGAGGGTGGTTTGAACAATTAGAACCACAACACACACATTATTATTTTGGTGCTCTATCAACGCTATTACTGTCATTCCTGAGTTCTCCCACTCCATCAGTCATAACTGACCTCCTTAGACACTGCCACCACTCACTGCTGCCATGGCTGTTTAGGTAAGAGCTTCAACGGATGACCGCGTGCACTGCTCTACAGACCGGCTTCTTGGCCCGATCAAGCGCTTTCAAGACTTTGAGTAAAACGCTGAAGAAATAAGTACCGTCATCAGCCTTGGTGTCATTATTATAATTATTAGGCATTTTATTTGCTGTTGGATTCTTCTGGCTAAAGCATAGCAATTAGTCTGGCATTGCATATTATGCCAAGTGCGTGCCCCCCCACGGGAGAGATCCTGGGTGCGCTACTGCCTTCAACGCTCGAAGGACCTATCTCGCTAGCGTTTACCTGAGCACAGAAATCGGCTTCTGGTGAGACAAGCCGATTCGGCCCAATTTTATAGAGTTCATGTACACGTACCAATAGAAGAGCTACATTGCTGGTGATTAAATGTGTCGCTGAGCTGGATTAATCTTGTCGTCTTGAAGAAAACTGGCGGAGCCCCACGAGGTTGCGAGAATTTACGGTGTTATTATCAGGCGCAATATCAAGTACAGTAAAGGTAATGCTGCTTCGCGCAGTTTTAGTTGTCAAAAACATTCGCAACAGCGCGCGAGCCATCAGCTAAATAGAGCCGTGGCTACCGGGCTTGGCTTTTCCTTCGTCTATCTTTGACTTATTTCACACTGCATCGCTTGAGAGGAAGATCTACCCCTGGACCTTCTATCTATGAGAAAATGTATGCATTATTTATCACTCGGAAATATACGACTATTCTGAGAGTAGGGCTTTGGAAAACTCTGGGTAATATTGTATCAATTTCACTCAGGCTGCAAACTCATAAATCACACTTGTCCGCTTCATATTCTCTCATGAATTATGTTTAAAAAACTGGGATGTCTGCTTTCCGTACAGAGTTCCGCACAGGCGCAATCTAGCATTCTGTTCAAGTATAGAGACGGTAAATCATGAGGTTCAAGCTGTGAATGTGAATGACAAGACAGCCATAAAAAGTGCTGGGGACAGTAGCTTTTGTTCAGGCATCTCTTTCTTACATCCCTATACTTTGGCAAGTGAAGCATTCGAGGAAATCTCCCAGGGAAACAGTGATTCACATATGCCTTCACACACAAATCAGTTGTATTGATTTGATATGACAATTCTCTACGGAGCGGTGAGCTGTAACGCGGTTTAGTGCGATATACGGAGGTGCTAATTAAGATTCGTTTGGTTCTTAGAGGAGCACTGTTGGCCGAATACATCACACTACTGCTCCGTAAGATTCGGAGCGTCCGTATTAATTAGATAGAAATGTGTCTCAGTAAAAAGTAACTAAAGGCCTGGTTTGAACCGGCTTTTTTCGCTCCGCTCAAAGGAAATCTATGCACTTATTTTAACGTGAATCTTTTTCGCCTCTTCCTCCTGGGTATCGTACGATGGTGTACCTTTCAGAATAAATATGTAGATATAGCTATAACAGTTCGCGACGTATAGCACTGTTTGCTGACCGACAAAGTTACGGTAGTGAGCGCCACCTTTGTTACGCCTAATAAAACAACAAATCACAGAATGACACCCCTGCATAAAATGTCGGCCAAGAAGTAGCATACATTTAAATCCCACAGGCGTCTTAATGGAACAGCGCCTGTATTCAACAGCTTCTTTGATTTTTCTTTTATGTCCTATATTTGGGCTACCCCATTATTTTACCTGGGCATGCGCCTATTCTTGGCCAATCCTCTAGTATGGATATGTGCCGCTGTGTAACAGGATGTATATCATGCTTAACTATATGTCAATATGTGTCATTCTTCTGTCGGAATACACCATCATTCAATCGAAGAGCACCATGCATCACCCACGTCCTCATCCCATCCTCGTGACGTCACTGCGTCGACGTCTCACACTGTGCAATCACCTGATAAGATGTTTGCATTTCGGCATAGCATGTGAACTATGTAGCACATAAACATAATCACCGCATGAGATTAAAGTGGCGAATTGTGCGTTGCATAAACGTAAATATGGTACCATATTACACGTGACACAGGAAGCAACTAGAAAGGATTGCACGCGTTAAATTTAGCGGTAAAGCATGTCCCACCCCTTTGTTCCCGCGGCATTGTTTCCACTGCGCGGCTAAGCTTTCGTCGGCTTGGTTTGGCTGAATAATAACGTGATGTTACATGTTCGGCTCTTGCATATGCGGTACGTCTCTTGCTAACTGTGCTCTAGCCATGCTTTGCGAGATGGTGCGAAGATGTATACGTCACGCTGTAAGCCGCAGTGCTGCATAAGAGGAAAATGAGATCAGATGAAGATGAGCTGCCGGGCTCCCTCAAAATTCGGTTCACGTAGATTTTAATTAGTGCACTGTATCTGCGTAATTGTTTGCTGTTGCTACGGTGACGAGCTATTCTACCTGAACTGCACAGCAGCAAGTGTAGGCGCTGGTGAACACGTCACCTCATTTTCCCCTTACGCGGTACGGCGGCTTACAGCGTGACGTACTTCTCCGTACGGTCTCGCAAAACATGCTTAGAGCACAGGTAGCAAGAGAGACGTACCGCATATGAAAGAGCCACACGTGTGTCACCGAGTTATCATTCAGCCAAGCCAAGCCGATGAAAGTGAAGCCGCGCAGCGGGCACAATCTCTCGGGAGAATCAGATGGAAGGGGCCTTAGTCGACGAACTCCGCTTCCATTTCTTCTCCCTGCAATATTTTTGTTCGTTTTTTTTCTCCCTTCTTACATACCTTTGCGCGAGTGCCATTCGCTGTATCCGCATGTCGTATAGACGTCATCCGCTTATGCCTTAGACGGCGTGCACCGTATCTACAATACTCGGTGATCCATCATAGGGGGGTGTGATTGGTTCGCCTCGAAAGCGTAACTCCGGTGAAAACCTTTTCGTCGCCGACGCCTTCGCTTGTTCATCTCCATTTTACCACTCCATACGCTTCAGCACAATCTTGCCAAGAGCTGCTGCTATTACGTTTTTACGTGGAGAATACCGCATTGCGACACGTTCCGTCACCGCCCTGGTAGGGCAAATTTCCCTTGCGGGCAGCAGCTTCTGAGCCGCTCCCTGGAGGAGGGCCCGATAAGGAGGCCACTAGGGAGGCACACGCAATCCATACGACTCGCACACGTTCTCTATACACCACTGTTCTGAGGCTCCCACAATGTATTCACTTAAGCCTTTTCGTGGGTTCCATCGGTTTCTGTCGTCGCTCGTTCGTGGATCAGTGCTGGTCTAGCTTCTTTCAGGAACACTGCAGACGGCGCTGAGAGAGTGCCTCCCACTGATGCAGTGTATAAATCAAGACTTTGCTTATGCACCTGGCCCATGTATTCGCCTAATGAAATTTGAGACTGAGATATATCACACCTACGGACACAGAACGAGAGAAAAAAAGGAAACTTTGCACTACCTAATCCAAAATTACAAACATTCATAAAATTCGCATCGCCAAAGAGGATGTTGGAAAGAGAGAGACATAGGCAGGGAGAAATCAAGGAGAGGAAAGGTAAAGAGGGAAACCTGACGAGCGTCCGTTTGCTACCCTACAGATAGAAAATCAGAGGCGAAGTAAACTGTGTAATACATTTAGTGGTAGCTGGCAGTGTTTTTAAAGCTTTTAATGGCTGTGTTCCAATGCTTTCCGTAGACGACTAAATAGACCGCTAAGGGGACAACGCCAATCTTAATTCAGTTCCGATTGCTACAAAGCCGGCAAAAGAGACGGCTTCGCGAAGGCAGCGTCGAAGTCGAAAACGATCCAGGCTACTTTGTTGTCCAAACAAGATGGTGGCGGAGCAGAAGGCTTGAAAACTTTACACCATCTGCTCACAGCAAAACGTAGCCACGTTTTTTTATGTGCTTATTGTAAGTGACCTTATGTTTTTCAAAGGTTCGCACACGCAAGGTGTTAAAATACAGAGATATGTGTGACTCTCAGCTTTTCCTAGTCGACGCGAGGTGGCGTCATGTCGCAGAGACGTCAAAATTAGTTTTGAAGAATGGCTCAGGAACAGGGATGAAAATAAATGGGCGGCTAAAGTGCACAACTATCTGTACATGAAAAGCGTGGGCACAGAATGGAGGAAGAGGTCAAGGAAGTTGGCAACGAAGTACAGGATAATCGAAACTGTAAATAGACAACCAGGAGTCATCAGAAAAAAGTGAGAGAAATAGAGACATTTAATTGGATGCAAACAAGGAAACAAAAAGGGCCATGGAGAGTTACAAAAATGAAAAGAAATTAGAAGGGAAAATCTGTACGATAACACAAAGGGCAGTGCCTTGCTATTTGAGGCTCGAGCCGGTTGCCTAAGGACCGAAACATACCGAAGCAAATATTCGGAACTAGATGAGGCATGTGTATGCTGCAGTAAAGATGCAGAGACCACTCAGCACATCCTAATGGAATGCGACGGGATCCACCCAGCGAGAACCGTAGGTAACGTGCAACTCCCAGAAGCGCTTGGGTTTAAAGTGGAAGGAAACATAAACAGATCAGCCGTAGAGATAATCGAGAGACGATAAGAGTACTGGTGGAAAAAAAACAGGGATAAGATTAATACGACCTGATCTCTTAAAATCATAGGTAGCGGTACAAGGTAAATTTTGGAGAAAAAAAAAAGGTTCACGGCAGGTATACAAAAATGCTAGATAAAGAACATGTATAGTATACCTGATTAAATCAAGCAGGCTTGGCGACTATTTGTGCCGCCCCGTTTCAAAGGGGATGCCATTAAATCATCATCATCTTCTTCTTCCAGATGGTTTCAGACGCGTTCCATTACTTTGGCTCAAAGCTGTCTTCTTAGCTAGGGTGATCTTAGCTGTCAACGTAGACTGTCTCTAATGCTGGCGAGAATTTGAACACTCGCTGCAGGCCCGTACACCTTAGGAACTTGAGCAACACAGATACAGTCTTCTGCGCGGAGTGCCTTTGGGTACACTGTCCTTGAACTTCTCGTTTTATACTGGCCGACTGTCAAGTTCATCAAGCACTGTGCATATCACTTGTTTCTCGGCACTCTACCGCGAATATTCACTATTGGAAAAAGGAACGGAAGATTGAGTCAGAAAGAAGCATGCCCCTATTGTGTCGACACAGTATCGACAATACATCTTTAGCGAGTTATAGACGCCGCCATTGCGTCGGCAGTGAATTGGCGTGACAAAAATACTCCAGAAGATATGGACCGAATGGAAGACAATACACCGCTGCTCAAAGTTTAATATTCGTAAGATTATTGCTCAACTTTTGTCTCTCTTCCACCTACCTGTCTCTCAAAAGTAGCAGGAAAAGTGGCCAGCAGATATGCACCGAACGGAAGACGATACACCGCGGGTCATGGTTTAATATTCGTTTGGACACTTCTTTATAGCACAAGGGGCAAAGGGATTTCTGCTTGAAAACTTTCTTGCTATGTGCAACCAACGAGCTCGGGCAAACACTGTGTGTACCCGCGTATGCACCTCTGGTCAGTTGCACCCGCTTAAGCGGTGTGAGTTGGGACAAAACAGTGGCTGCGACCCGTTTGAGAATGCGTGCTTCCACTGCAGACTGTTCCCGACAATGCAGTGATGCGAGGGAAACCACACGGGAGAGTTGATATATCCTGGACGCCGCGCCGCATACACAGAAATTCAAAGCCCAGTGCTCGCAGGTGTTCCCGCAAAAGCACTCACGAGCACTGCATACGCAAACAACTTCTCCCGACGTGCCCCCAGACAAGCACGCAGGGACAGCCGAAGATGCGGTACTGTGTCCGCCCTTGGTACATAGGCTGACGCCACGTGCACTTGCACATTTTTTTTTCACAGGCAGCCTCATAATCACACAGACAGATCGAGGCTCCAAAAATGTTTCCACAATTTAACAAAGCCTACAGTGTATCGTCACAGGTAGAGTAAAACTAAAATTACAGGTTTAGAAGGAAGCTTTGCCACAGGATTTCTTGTCTAAATACATGGGAATGGAGCAATTGTTCTGCTCGGTATCAACTCCAGTGAAATTGATGAGGTTTGTTGCATTCAAAAGAGAAAGATAACTTAAGATCTGCTTACTGTATACAGTACCTTTTTAATTAAAATAAAGATAAGACAGAAATAAAGATAGGAAGAGGAGGCTAGATGATGGGTGGATAATGCACAGATCTGTCAGAGCATGAACAAAATTTAGGCTACATGAATTCATCCTTCATGGCAAGGTGACATCTATCACCACCTGTGTACAAGGCTGTGTAACGTACCGACCGACCAACCGACCAACCGACCGACTGACGTGCCGACCGACGGACCAACCAACCGACGGATCGACCGATGGACCGATCAACCGACCAACTGACGTGCCGACCACTTGACAGACCGACGGACCGACCGACCTATCGACCAACCGACTGACGTGCCGACCGACGGATCCGACGTGCCGACCAATGGTCCGACCAACCGAGTGACCGACCGACGTGCCGACCGAAGGACGGACCGACCGACTGACGTGTCGACCGACGGACAGACCAACGAACCGACCTACCGTGCGACCGACTGACATGCCGACCGACACACCGACGGACGGACGGACGGATGGACGGACGGACCGACCGACCGACCGACCGACCGACCGACCGACCGACCGACCGACCGACTCACGGGCCGACCGACGGACCGACCGACTCACGGGCCGACCGACGGACCGACCAACCAACGGATCGACCGATGGACCGACCAACTGACGTGCCGACCGATTGACAGACCGACGGACCGACCGACCTACCGACGGAACCGACGTGCCAACCAATGGACCGACCGACCAACCTAGCGACCGACCGACGTGCCGACCGACGGACAGACCAACGAACCGACCTACCGTGCGACCGACTGACATGCCGACCGATGGACACACCGACGGACGGACGGACGGACGGATGGACGGACGGACGGACCGACCGACCAACCGACCGACCGACCGACCGACCGACCGACCGACCGACCGACCGACCGACCGACCGACCGACCGACCGACCGACCGACCGACCGACCGACCGACCGACCGACCGACCGACTCACGTGCCGACCGACGGACCGACCAACCAACGGATCGACCGATGGACCGACCAACTGACGTGCCGACCGATTGACAGACCGACGGACCGACCGACCTACCGACGGAACCGACGTGCCAACCAATGGACCGACCGACCAACCTAGCGACCGACCGACGTGCCGACCGAAGGACGGACCGACCCACTGACGTGTCGACCGATGGACAGACCAACGAACCGACCTACCGAGCGACCGACTGACATGCCGACCGATGGATCCATCGACCGACTGACGTGCCGACCGACGGACAGACCAACGGACCGACCTACCAACCGTCCGACTGACGTGCCGACGGATGGACAAACTGACGGACCGACCTATCAACCGACTGACGTGCCGACCGACTGACCGACGAACCCACCGACCGACGAACCCACCGACCGACTGACGTGCCGACCGACAGACAGACCGACGAACCGACAGGCAGACGGACCGACCGACCCAAGACAGAAATAATTTCTTGTTCAGACTATCTGCTTCGAATGTGCAAATAGCCTGCAATCTACTCCGCATGGTGGGCCGCAACCTCCACGACACAGCGGTCTCATTTTTCTTAAGGCGTCGTCGTCAGTGAATGCAAGAGCTCTGATGCTCTGCGGGTCGGCGCTTTCCGTCGTCACGCTCCAAAGCGGATTCTCTTCACGCCCGGCGCTTATTCACGTGCCGTCAATGTATGCTTATCACGCCCACAATGCACTGCATGCCTTTCATACCTTCCCAGATGTTTTTCTTTCGTTCTGCATTCCTGCTCGTTTCACATTAATTCGCTGCACTGTGACGTACTTTCGTTTTTATTTCTTATTTTGATTTGTTTCTGATGTCAAGCCCCCCATTTCCATTACGCAAAGCCCATTACAGTGCCTCTACAAGTTTGTGTAATGCGTTAGCATTAGGAGTGTCACATCGCAAAAAAAAATGTAAGGGTGTGAAGTTTAGGAAGCCGGGCACGTGGTAGAAGTGTATATATACACCACACGCCAATACTCTTTTGTCGTCAGATATGTGAATGCGCACAAGGTGGTCAGAATTATTATACGTATTTCAACTGCGGCTACTCTCATCGCATCTGTTGTTCACGCTCACTGCCTGGTAAACATTTTTTTTTCTTTTTACACAGTACGATTCAAGTAATAGAGCAGAAATTAAGCCAACTTATGTAAATGAATTCTAGATTTTTACGTGCCACGAGCTGATTATGACCACGCCGTATAGTAGGGGACTCTGGATAACCTTGACAATTTGGAGTTATTTAACACGTACCTCAATCTAGTACACAAACAGTTTTTTTTTTCGTTTTTTTATTATTTCATTCCGCCCGCCATCGAAACGTGGCAGCTGTCACCGGGACCGAACCCGCGACCACGAGCTCAGCTGCGCAACGCAACAGGCACTGGGCTACTATCTACTGCACCTGTTTCACATTATGCTGAAACGATTGACTCCCTGTGCATTACGGCCGGTAATGCACAGGGAGCGATGCATTAATACCCAAGAAACGACCGCCCCATTCCAGGGGCGCTATAACGTAAAATGATTCCAAGCTGTTTTGATTCCAAACTCCTGACGTCAAATTTACGTAACCACCGACGCAAGCTTCGGGCGGTGACCCGCAGTGTTGTCTAAACAACCCAATCAAACACTCTCCTCGTCGATAGGAGGTCACCTTTGTTCGCTTTCAAAAACCAATAACATTGTCGACACTCTGCGGTTTTTCTTATCTAATGGCTGACGAGAGGCGAGGAGCACACTCTAGTGATGAGGGTTTTGATGGGGCCGAGCCAGCACAGTGAAAATAGATAACCACATGAAGAGAGTGGTGCCGGCTTCTCCGATTGGTCCGCTTCTCCTTACTTAGCTTGCGGTGGCTGGTCGAAAATCGCGGCGGCGTGCAACGGAAGGATAAGAATGCCGCTAAAACGGATCCTCAGCAAGGAAGAGTTGGCAGAGTGATGTCGTATGCATGCCGATAGGGCTCGATAACGTTTTACTGCCACGCAAAAAGGTTTGTCATGCGCAAATAAATACATGCTCACCGGCAGGTGCAAGTAGCGAGGGCCTGAGCGATCGGCGGGCAGCCATCTTCTATTCCTTTCGGAACGGGGCAGTCTGTGGCTGTTCAGAAAAATTTTCAGTTTTGTTCGGCATATTAACGCATTTTTAACGCGTGCACGTCACGGTGACAGGTGAGTTTTCGCGGTTTTGTGAGGTCGCGTGAGAGACAGGCGAAGTTGGCGTAGCCAGAAAACATTGGACCAATAGCAGAAGGCTAATGGTGAAAAGGCGTTGAATCAGGAATAATTATTTTTCTTTTGTGTGGTTTAATTATGCATAATCAGTGTGTACACGTTATATCAGATGGGGAGCTATCGCGGTTTTCGTGACGTCGCGTGACGGACAGGCGAAGTTGGGAGTGGCCCGCAAATGTATTGACCAATCGTGGAGGCTGATTGCAGAAATTAGAATCAAAACAGTTCGGAATCATTTTACGTTATAGCGCCCCAGGACTGCATTTGCTTTTTTTTTAGAAAACATCTTCGCGGTGAATATCATTCGTTCCAAGGTGTAAAATGACAGTAAAAAAATCATAAAGATTTCGAGGAGCAACATTGCTCCTTCTAGGTCAACACGAGGGCACGAAGAAGCCGAACGAAAAATGGCGGATGTTATGCCTAGCCGGTGGTGAAAACATCCCCGACTCTAAAATTTCGTTTAGAAGCACGTGACGCCGAATCAGAAGAGGCTCGGATAGCTCTTTTGTCTTCTGCTCCGCGTGTTATTTTTGTTCGGTACTTATTACTGTGATTCTTGCTGTTCTATGCTGTACGAGTGTGTCCTTTTCCTCGACACTGCTTCCATCACTTTTGTACTAGTATGTCTTCTTACCTTGTAGGTTATTCTTGATGCTATGTTAGCCCCCTCCTCTATTTATTGCTTCCTGTAAGCCATGGACATAAACAAAATAAGTAAATAAATAAATAAATAAATAAATAAAATCTCATGCGTGCATAACAAATGCCTTCCTCGCATAGGCGATGCGTGAAGTTTTACAAAAGCTAAGAAGTGCTGATGAACGGCCGACTCAATTACGACACGTAAGCAGCAGCGGGAAGGTCAGAGGTTTGGTGCGAAACTTCCCGCCAACGCTTCCTCCGAATTGGTGTAGGTTATTTTCTTTATTTTTGTACTGTTTCTACGTTAGCATGTTGGCTGTATGCCGGAAGGATTTGGACAATATTGCCGAGAAATCAAGCCCGCCGCATGCTACCCCCGTCCTCAGCGACGAGACACCTAGGAAGCTGCAGTGACGCCGGCAGGCCTGCGCAGCAGCTAAGCCCAGTGGGGGTGAGCGAGAGAGAGAGAGAGAGAGACGGACGGCACCCGCACGTGCGCGTCACGTGAGTGCCTCGCCAACAACCCGTCTCGCTCGGCGGCATCGCGTCGCCTTATCTCCTCCATCGAGGCGGGCTGGTGGCGTGACGCCGCGGCGATGCCCTCTCCCCTCACGCAACACCTGGCGCGCTAGTGCGCCAACCGGTGTTCCGATTCGCTCTCTCAGCTCCGTCGAGGCGCGCTCGTGACGTCGCGTCGCTACCAGTGGGAATTAAGGTGCCGTTTCGCTGCTACAGACGCCGGCTTTCTCACTCATTGGGCAATTTGATGCTTTCGCGTCAAAAAGCGGGGGAAAAAAGTCGAAGCTGAAGTGACGACAAATGTTGGACGCGGCTTGCACAGCTAGGCAGGAACAGAAAAGCGATAACGCTACGCTAGAAGCAGACAAACACGAAGAGCCAAGAAGAGTACGTAAAGCTCGCTCAGCGAAAATTTGAATGGGTGGTGTACCAAACCAGACGTCTATGACGCGTTTCCGGCTCTCTAAATCGCTTTCACTGCATTCAACCAGCAAAAGCATCTCCAATCAGCTCCCGGAGCAGATGCAGAGGCACAAAACTTCGAACATGCACTGCGAAGTACCACCGGTAGGTGCGCTGCTCACGCACGTCAGTATACGAAACCTGCGAAACTTCTGTAGCAGCTTTGATGAAGCATACATGTACGCCACGTTTTTTGTTTTCGTTTTTTTGTGTGTTGCACGTTTTCCGATGCAACGTTGCACGATGAAGAAGACAAATACCCATGCCGTGATTGCGTGAATGCCTGTGCTGCTGGTGGGCACTGACGATAACAGCTCACAGACCCAAAACACAATTTTCGAGCTCGCACACAACTCTGCAAACACAGCTTGTTGCTGGAAATGGAACGTGCTTCGAGAAAGGCCTAGGCCGAAAACTCTTATCTCAGTTTTCGGAGGATGAGAGCAGCGAAGACTTTGCAGGCGCGGTCGCTATGCAAACGAGGATATTTGGACGACCAGTCCCTGTGCTCCTTTGCGAAAAGCAGCACGTGACTTCCACCACATTCTCTCCAACATAGCCGGGCTGGCCGGGGCCTCTGATAAACTATCTATCCATGCATGTCTTTAATGTAAAAACATTCCGGCTACCGAGCCTACAACCACCAATCACTCATAAGAACTATAGTGACTGACAGTCAAGTCACGGGTTAAATAGCATTCAACTAAAAAGGCTGGAAGCAGCCCGCCTTCTGCTACTTCGCCTTCCTTATATGGGAACATATATGTTTCCTTAAGAAAGATGAATGAGGATGTGTGAAAAATAAATAAATAAAACGGAAACTTCCGCACGCGCAAGAACTGAGACATACAAGTGGGGGAAAAAAAAACTAAGCACAAAACTTCAGCAACGAACGCGAGTCAGCATGCATAACATCGTTTCCAGTATTTTGAGCACGTGTCCGCACTGATAAGTATGTATTTCACTGCAATGAAAGCTGTCCTTTCGAGACCACTAACTGGCCATACATTTATCTGCGAATGCCTCGAGAAATAGATCTTTTGAAGCGAAGGCGACAGCATCACAGCCTTGCGTATATAGTGCTGCACCGTACTAAACGAAACACACGAGAGAAGCGGAAATAATGACGTTAGCGCAAAACCGGCGTCTGCGGCGCACAGTCAGGAAAAAGACCCGGAGAGCCGCATTACAAGCAAGGGAAAGCGGGTGGAGGAGAGGGCCTAGGGATATGCACTAGATGTTTAACGCCCACAGCCAAGCACGCACGGAAAATACTCGGCGCTCATAACAGAGCCGTCGTTGTCTTCTACGAGGGAGAAGAACATTTCCGAGCGCGCAAACAGCCGAAGCTCCGGCGCCTGCAGCGGTGTGCAAGAAATAAAAGAACGAGGCGCTGGCTTCGCCGCATGTGCATCATGGAGAAGGCGTAGCTGGTTGTGGCCGTTGTCCTTGTTTATAGGTACCGCAGTCCTTCGAGTTTCCTACACAACTTGTTATAAAGGAAACGCCGGCGCTTGCATGCGCCTCTAGAAGCTTGTATACATGGCTGCAGCATGTGAATGGTGCTTAGCACACGGAGATTTGCCTAAACATTTCTCCTTGTAGCTTCGAACGGCTTTGTTCACTTTGCGAGTTGTTCATATTTCAACAAAGTATTGCGTTCTAAGCGGCACAATGCGCATTGATAGGGCATGTGTACCGAATCGCATTGGATTTCTGCGTTTAGAAAAATGGTATCGCTTTAAAATTTGGGCCATGCAAGGAAGATAAAAAAATTCAAGGGGGGCACTCAGTTATCCCTTCGTGGATGAATGCGAAAGCATTGTGAGCACCAAAGGTCGTTGGTTCGATTCCCACCAAGGGTCGTGGCTTCGATTGCCGTAATGAACTCTATCTCAATTAGACCTGTTCCCTTATTAACTCTACCTTAATTAACCTTGTCCTAACTCCCTGCGCCTTGAAACCGAAGGTCGTGGGTTCGATTCCCACCAATGGTCGTGGATTCGGTTGCCGTAATTAACTCTATCTTAATTAAATCCGGCCTTACTATTTTTGCCTTCACTGGACTCAACAACTGCCTCGATTGGACCTTCTGGACATCTTGGACCATCTCGTGGTCAGGCCAACGCCGACTACGCCGGATTTTCCTGCCTGATGACCAATATAATGCTTTCGCATCGAAACATAGTGAACAAAGCCGCGGGAACCTATAAAGCTATAGGCGTGAAAATCCGACAAATACATGACTGCACTAACCAGCATTCACCTGGTAGCCAAAACATTGCCACAGCAGACCTCCCCCTAGTGATTTTAATAGGAAACTCTACGCCGCAGACACGGCACCGACAATGGCGCTGTGTACATGATGATAATTGGCAATAATTGTTGAACTGCGCGGCAGTGCTAATGCCAAGTGTGACGATGTCGGGCTGCCTGGTGAGCGGCAAAACCATCACTGCTATGCAGTGCAGTGCCAGTGGCTCGAGCAGTTTGAGGTTGGCACGATGTTTCTCACTCTGCCTCCACGCGGTTAAGCAGCGGTGGTTAACAGTACCATGGTTGTCAAGACTGGACAACGTAATCTTCAAGTGGGAGCGAAGCCATAAACGTCACGTGATGGTACTTGAGGACAAGGAGAAGGAGGGCGGCTGCAGGTGGACTTTTCTTGGCGTAATACTTTATTCTTTTCTTTTCTATGTTTGTGAATAAGCCCTCTCAAAAATAGTATTATCTTTTGGTTGCCTAATGCTTCTTTTGAATGTTTGCGTTTTGTTCGGTGTACTTTTCAATCAATCCAGTGTGGCCAATACCCCCTCATGGGTACGAGCCATGTTTTGGGGCAACAACAATAACAATTACCAGAAATTTGGTGCTTTCTCGACTTGGTGACACGGGCAGTAGTTCTGCAAGACACACTTGGAACTATTGTTCACGTTGAAGGAGCCCGCTCCCCGAGCGGTGCTCAATGCATCTAGCG
Source organism: Dermacentor silvarum (assembly GCF_013339745.2). Taxonomy (NCBI): domain Eukaryota; kingdom Metazoa; phylum Arthropoda; class Arachnida; order Ixodida; family Ixodidae; genus Dermacentor; species Dermacentor silvarum. The sequence goes on from NC_051163.1 coordinate 25,839,064, forward strand.
ATTGTTCAGAGCTTAACGCTTTGAGGTTAGATACCGTTCACTGTAAACTTTGGACGTGCACAAATGTGTCTGTAAAAGAGAGTTTTACGGTAAAGATCTGAAGGGCAGTGCGACAGCCGTCCCCGTGCTGCGGTGGCGAAGGCTGCGGCTACCGGCAGTGGTCGGTATCCAACGTCAGCCATAAACATAGCCAGCAACGCAGCCCGTGTGGGAGCTAAGAAGTGACCGCATATGGCGGGATATACAGTGAACTCCAGCAAGGGCGTCAGTCAGGACGCACATTCGGATGCCGGCGTCAGCGATCTGCCATCATTACCAGCCAGCAACACAGCCTCACCAGGCCATCGGTATGTGCGCAGTAGGACTCCGGCGTCGGTAGAGCAGGCGCAGCGTGCAGGAAAATGCCTCAGAGATAAAGAAAAGCATATAAGTTCTAAGCTCAGATATGCGGAGGCATTGGAAAGGCTCGGGTATAACGAAGAAATTGTGCCGTATGCAGTGAAGCGGCGTCAAACTCTTGGATAGGTAACAGCCAGTGGCAAACAAGAGGTATAGGTTCAGTTTTAACAGCCAAGCTGTTTAAGCCAGCCGTAATTTGTACTGCGTACCAAGAAACTACCAAGAAAGAAAATAAAATTGGGAGAACGCGGTGTCGGCGTTGCAAGCTGCTGCTATGCAACGCGCAATGACGGCCCTAAGTCCGAGACGCGCGAAAAGAAATTATCATCATCATGAGTAATAAGATGAAAAAGTTTGCGCGCACTTCCGGAAATGCTGGGCTATGATCGCCCAGCTTCGCTGTTTCAAGCGTTGCGCGGCCGGGTGTAAGGTTAAGTGTTTTTTTCTTGCGCTAAGTATACTGTAGGATGCAACCGGAACCAAAACGAACACTGGATATGAAGTGGATACGAGGTGACACGAGGAGAGCGCAGTGTCCACTTCATATTCAGTGTTAGTTTCGTCCCTGTTGCGTCCTGCAGCATACTTAGCGCAAGAGAAATGAACACATCCCAACTAGTCCAATTTATAGTTCTTCTAAGAGTTATCGGATTTCTCAACTGTGTGAAAACTCCCTTATACAGCTTCGCTGCCTTTTACGTGTAAGTTAGAATTAAAGAGAAAGTGCATACTGTGTGGTTTCATATGCCAGAACCAAGATCTGGTTATGAGGAACGCCGTATCGCATGGAGGACTGCAGAATAATTTTGACTACTAGGAGTTCTTTAACGTGCACCTAAATCTAAGTATGCGAGAACTTTCACATTTCACCACCATCGAAATTAGGCCGCCGCAGCCTGGATCGAACCCGCGACGTCGACCTTCGCAGCGCAATGCCATGACCATTTGGCTACAACGGCGGGTTATGCGATATACTTGCTCATATTAACAAAGATATTCGAAGGTTCCTTCGAATATGTTTGTTAGTTGTTAATTGTTAGTTGTTAGAGCGTTAGTTCTCGGCCGCGGCGGCCGCATTTCGATGGAGGCGAAATGCAAAAACGCCCGTGTGCTTGCGTTGTAGTGCACGTTAAGGAATCCCAAGTGGTCAAAAACTAATCCGGAGCCCTCCACTACGGCGTGCCTCAAAATCAGAGCTGGTTCTGGCACGTAAAACCCCAGAAAGAAGGAGTTCTTAGCACGTTCCTCAATTTTGTGTTGTCGCCGTCTTAGCTCGTTCCTCAATTTTGCGTTGTTGCCGTCGGCCCAGCCTACTGCAGCGCCGACCTTGGCCGCGCGCTAGAAGGTGTTCCCATTCGTGGAAGCGCACCCGATGCCTCTTTCGTTTCCACTAATGAGAGAGGAGAGTTTGGTCACGTGACGGAAATCTCGGTTCCCTGCAACGCCACCAGATGGGGATGACCTCCGCGCATCACTAGGGAGCCTACATGCAACGCCGGCGCTTGAATGTAGGCTCCCTACGCATCACTAGGGAGGCTCCATGCAACGCCGCTTGAATGTAGGCTCCCTACGCATCACGGGAATGGGCAACCCGCCGAATGCACCCGCAGCATCATGGAAGCTTGGTCACGCCTCTCCTTTCTCTTCGAGAGTTGGTGACGGCACAGGTGCTTGCCGCCACGTCCCGTTAACCAGAATGGTTTTTACGGTAGGGCCGGCGGCGGTGGTTCGCTCGGTGCTGCTGTGCGCTCGACTGCGCCAGTGTACACTTGGAAAGCCGGCGAGCACTGAAGCATAGGAGAGGAGCGTAGTAGTTTGAACCAGAACGCTATGAAACATCATTTGCACTTAGTTGTGATGGAGGAACCATGATTTCCGGACGCCTAAGTGATTCGGCTAGCTCTAGAACGACAGCAAAACGCCTAACGCGCACCATAGCTAACGCTTAAAACATTTGCGTTACGCACTGGTAACCACCCGGTGAGTTTTCCTTTAAATATTTAGGACAGGGGGGGCGGGGGAAGCTGCACCGAAAGACAGACTGGATGCAAATTGGGCTCTTCGCAGCTTACTGTAGCCCTGCCGGTCTGGAGCGCCGCAACTTGCGTGGTGCGGCCTTGCATTATTACCTCGTCTACGCGTGTATTTTTTTGCGGATAAGAGCAGGTGGTACTCTCTTGCTTACGGCTAAACGGAGACGTTAGAGTAAAAGGCACGCACTGTGAACGCAGCTCTCTTTAACATTTTAGCCCAAATTCTGTTGTTTTTAATTACAAGTGAATTATTTCAGAAATCGTCAAAGGTCGCCTTGAGCAACCTGGGTGGCTGTTAAGTATGGATTGCAAGTATGATGACTGTTACTTGCGCTGCAATAGCAATAACACGGTCGGTGAGGCGCAATAGCGATCTCTCTCTCTATTGCGATTTTTGTTTCACGGGCGTCCAGGTCCACCCACGATTGTACGTTAACAACTACAAGGGACATTTTATTACAATAGCAATTATACAGACACTCAAAGAGGATTTCTGCTATCGACGTCGCCATCGCCGTGAGGTTCCGTATGACGTCAACGCGATGAAATCGTCGCCGCTCCGGACGCTGTATGTGCGAGTGAAAGGGCGCGAGGGACGCGCGCTTTCACGGGGAGTGACCGCACGGCAGCGAACAAGCGCGCGTTCTGCGCCGTGCTCCCTGAAGGGCTGCAGAATAAAGGCTCATTCACACCGGCGACTGACAGTGGTCGCGCGACCAAGTTGGTCGCAAAGCGACCAGTCGCAAATGGTCGCAAATGGTCGCTTTTCTCGAAAAGCGACCATTTTGGGCCAGTCGCTCACTGCGCGATTTTTCAGTCGCGCGACCGTGGTCGCAAAGCTGCTCAACCAATCAGCGCCGCGCCGAAAGTGATGTGTGTCGTCGTCCACGCCAAATGCAATGCCCGCGTCACGATTTGCAGGCTACAGGCCGGTAATTGGTGTCTTGTCTTGTGATTCTGGGACGCAGCAGTTGCAGCAACGTGTCGAATATACGCGGTCGCATTCACTGGAAGCTAAACAGCAGGAAAAGAAAGCACAACACAAACCCTTTTTCCAGCTGCCGTTCGTTGGATGAGCACGCCACCCAAAGGTGAACAGCGGGTGAACAGCTTTGCTTTAATATTATGCACCGAATAATACGCAATGCGAACTAGAAATTACGACTCGCTCTCTCTCGATAATACTCGTTGTCATGCGCACAAAGTTCGGGCAGGAGGCGGCTTGCGTGGCCGGTCACTTCACGCGAGCGGAGGCACGGGCGCACCCACGAGCGTCGCGTTTTCTTTGGAGGCTTCCGCGCTGCCACAGCTGACACCCCGGCGGAGCACATCAGCACAGAGACGGCGTCTTCCTGTTCGCTCGAATCAAAATCCAGCCATCGCTCGAAACAAAATGCATGGCTGTTGCCGGAACGCGAAACCAATTTACATAGTGCCAGCGAAATGCGCGCTGACTGCGTAGATCCCTAGAATTCTCGCTAAAGAACGAGAATGTCCGGGATTGCGACTTGCAGGTCGCGCTCAGCCGGGCTTGCCGGTGTGAACATCAGTCGCCTTCGGTCGCTTTTTGTTCGCGCGTCGCAAATGGTCGCGCGACCTCCTCAAGTCGCCGGTGTGAATGAGCCTTTAAGCATCTCTTTCCTCCTTTACACCAAACGCGACTATATAGAGCAAACGCGACTTCTTCCGTCGTGCAAAAGGCGGTGAGGGAACAGGAGGGAGGGAGGGAGGGAGGGAGGGGAGGCGACGTTTAGCTGCGGCACCAAATGCGTATTTATATAAAAAAAATCACAGCATATCCACGGGGTGAATGATGATGAGTGGGCGAAGCTCCGGAGGGAATCATCGGATCTCCCGCTTAAGGGGACGCTAGCACAAACGCGTTAGAAACGTGCAGTACTCTCTAGTAAGGGGGAGCGGCCACAGCGTCTTACGCAGCCATTTACACATGCCGGAACGTGCACCGCGTTTGCCGACGCCATCACCTGACTGCTGAGAGAGTATACCCCCCGTATTCATAAACGCTCCTCGACTTGAACTTGACTTGCCACCGCTTTGGGCAGCGCGTTCGAAACGCGTTGAAGGTAAGGCGGAGAGGCCACAGCGTCTTACACCAGCTTCTTACACGGGCCGTAACGCGCTAGCACAAACGCGTTAGAAACGCGCTAGAAACGCGGCCTTTCGTTAATGTTGGGTATTTATTGCCATCGTGGTGCGTGTGTCCATGTCCGCTTCGTGGCGTTGTGGGCTAACGCCGCGCGCTCGGAAGCGAGGGGTCCCTGGTTCGATTCCGCGCTACGGACACAACTTCGGTATTTTTTTTCTCATTTTTCTCAGACTGGTTACACACTACTACTACGACGACGGGGACGAACGGGTGCCGCTATAAGGAGCTTCGCCCCTAAAACGCATGCGAGGCGAGAAGGTGGTAAAGACTTCCGACGCTGCTCGACGAGTGTCCCACTCTGATCTCGTCGAAAACCTCCGAGCCGCCCCCAGAGGCACCGGCAACAGTCACCAACGCCGCGAGCGTTCGGTGCGAACGGGGGCAAAACGGCGACGGCGTCGACAACAGTTTTGCGCGTTGCTGGTGCTGCTGCATGTGCAAGTTTATAGAGCTGATAAAACTACTATCTTTACTCTGTATAGCTCTCTACTAAGTTGCTATCGAAATTGATGCTTCGCCTTTCGGGTGAAACTGCGCCATTTTTAAGTCCGACGTAGTGTTGACGCGTGTTCGCCCTCAGTAAGACGACGCTACGCCTTTGTAGTGATTAGCCTAGCCCAAATACGTGGCTATCACCTTGCGACAGCGAATCGATAGCCAATCAATAGCTAATCGATAATCGACAAATAATCAATAAATTCTGGGAAATGCTGGGGATGACTTGGTTGTGCTTAGCCTAGCCCAAATATGTGGCCAATACCTCGCGATAGCCAATCGATAGCTAATAAATAGGTAATCGATAATCGACAAATAATCAATAAATTCCGAAAAATGCTGGGTATGACTTGGTATTGCTTAGCCTAGCCGAAACGCCAAGACTAGCTAGGTGACCATCAGCTCCGCTGTCTCTTTAGCATTGCGCCTCCAGTGCACGCTACGCAATTTTTTTTTTGAATTGGGCAAAGTCAATTTGGGGGGTGGACCACCTAAATTTTGGGGAGGACCAGATCGGTTTTGGACGTGGGCCAACTCAATTTTTGAATTTGGCAAATTCAATTTTGGGAGTGGGGCAAATCGATTTTAGGAGTGGGCCAGGTCGGTTTTGAATGTGGGACAACTAAATTTTTGAATTGGGCGCGGTAAGTTTTTGAGTGTGGGCCAGCAAAACTTTGGGTGTGGGCCAAGTCAATCTTGCGAGTGGGCCAGCTTGGTTTTCAACATGGGTCAACTGAATTTTCGAATTGGGCGAAGTCATTTTTTTGGGGTGTGGGCCGCGGCGTCCGTCCGGCGCGGCGGCTGTTCACCGTGGGATTTCGTTGTGCGAGCAGCAGCATATCCAGCGCCGGGAACGTGACGTCATCATTTGGTCACGTGCATTTTCCTGCCATCGAATTTAAACGCGGGACCGCTCACAGGTTTTCCACTTCATGGGGCATATAAGGCTTTCGCCCTAAAATTTGTCCATAATTTTTACACCTACAGACTAGCGGCTCCCGCCACTGATTGGGTCGGTCTTGCCACCCCTTTGCTGGCAAATTAACCGCACCACATTCTTGTTTTTTGTTGTAACAAACAAAATAAAACAAGGTCGATCAGGCCACAGCGGATACAGCGGCCACTTTTGCGCTATGTCATGGACGCGCTGGAACACAAGCACCTGTGACTCGTTGTATGGCTTCATTTTTATTGCGATAGCAGCCCCTAGAAGCCAGCGAGTACCACGGGCGTTTCACAGGTGCATTTATCTGTAAGATTTTGGTGGCTCAGCGAATGACACTATTTCGACACTCCAGGCGAATTTTCGTCGTCGTCGTCGTCGCCGTTACGTTTCTATAAAGTACATGTGCGAAAAGACATGTGTACATGTGTGAAGTACATGTGTGAAGGTGAGGGAAAGCCTGAGAGGTTCAGTCGAGGAAGGATGGTGGCTTGATCTGCCTTGATGCGCGCTGTCTTCCCGCGCGCCCAACGTTGGAGGTTACGCGGTCAAGCGTGTGCTAGGGGGGGGGGGGGGGGGGGGATAGCGCGTCTCTTCTTCTAGCCCGGCCGTGGCTGCGCATGTCCATTTTCGCGGCTTAGCGCATAAGCGGTGCGCACGCCGTATCATGGAGGTAGCCTGTCGCAAGTGCAACGCTCGGGGGCAACATAGCACAAATGGTTTCCAGCAGAACGTATGGACACGGACAGAAAGGGACGACGACACAGGCTGCAACCAACGAGCTCAGGCAAGCACTATTCTTAAGCTCGGGGCAAGCCGAGATGGCTTGTGGCCTAATGCGTGCTGTATCCACAACGCGCCTGGAGGTCGCGTAATCTAAAGCTTCGGATAGGAGATGAAGCAGGAGGCAGCACGAAGCGTTCGCTTTCCTCTCCGCTGGCGGCACGTTTTCTCACGCCAGTGTTGTGACAGCGAGTGGTCGCGATCATACAGTGAGATCTGTTCATGTTCGCCTGTGCGTGCGTGACTCCATTCTTATTTTAATTAGTGAGCGAATGTTTACTGCAGTTTATGCGGCCGATAAAACTACAAGCCTTGCTTTATTGAGGCCTAATGATTTGCTATCGCTATCAAAGGTTCACCTTCAGGGCGACACTGCGACTTTAATTTAAAGCGATGCTTTCTTAGCTACTGTCCCCCTCCCCCCACTTTTTTGTGTTTGTTGCTAATTTTGCTATCGAGTGGGCAGGTGCACACTGACGTCATAGGAGCACGCGCGACATAAGGGGTCTGGGCTTTCTCTTCGAGTGACTAACCATTATGGATGTCTGTCTTGCTTTGGGCAGCAAGGGCTGCTTGGATAACCTTCCTTTTGGTTAAACAATGTGGGAGACGGCCGTTAAGACAGCCGTTAAGTACGCACCCTAATTTACAGTCAATATAGACCGATAAAATGCGAAATCACACAAGTATCTGAAACCATTGACACGTCGTAATCTATATATGAAAAGACCTGCTCATTATACGTAATACACACTATGGGCTATGTTTTAGTGCATCTTACTCCAAAACCAAAGAAAACTGCACTTACATGGAGCGACATTAAGGATGCGTTCTGCTTGAATTTTTCTACTGAATTTTATGGGCTAGTAGAGGGGTGTGGCCTACACAACCCCGCTCCTATTGCACAATTTCTTGATATTTTCACCCCCCCCCCCCCTCGACTTTCGGTCGCGAGGAGTAACGGGTTTGTCATTGTAGAAGCACAACCCACTTCTTGTTGTAAGTCAAACAATTCAGAAGTTCATATGACTATGGGTGTTTCAAGTGATAGTTGTCGAACAAGGAATGTCAATGGAGTCTTCGTTTCGAGAAGTGGAATTGTCTTCGTCAGCTAGCAACTTGTGTTCGTCAAAGTTCAGGCGTAACAGCCAACTCTCCTCCAACAAAAGAAAGAAATAGAGACAGCCAATGCTGTGTTCATGTCTACAGAGAAAAGACTGACACTCTTGAGTTGTTGCTGTTGCTGAAATTCCGAGACAGCCCCTGGGCTGCTAATGAAAAAAAAATCATCTATGGGGAGCATTGACAGGCATCTGTGAAGGAGCGTGTTGACCGCTGGCAGTTGCCAGCTCTTTCCTGTCCCGATTTCTGGCGCTGTTTTTGCTCTTAATTTCTCCAGCGTTGCTATCCTGCGAAAGACAAGTTCATTTGTCAAAACGGTGGCAGCAGCGACATTCCTTGTTCGACAAACGTTATTCGCTTGGTACCATAGTTGCCCTTTAGCACAGTATAAGGACTACCAGCATGCACTGCGGCAGTGCTGTGTGCCAACACGCAACGTGCTCTGTGCCATCTATGCCACTTCGCAGTGTGGTCAAGTGAGAGCAGGACATTGCAACCGAGTGTGAAAACGCCACAATGTCCTGCTCCCACGTGACCACAAACTGTGTCATGACGTCACAACATAGTATCCTCCTGCAAAACGAAACCAGTAAAGACTGTAGCAAAGCTAAAATATTAAATTATATATTACGGTTTTCTGAGGATTTTCACTATTTCTTCTAAGGTTTGGAGGTCCTGGACGCTAGGAAAACTGTGTATCCGAAGATACTACGTCAGTAACTCTTCAAGAAGTTGCCTTAGCAATTGCAAACAAAAAGAACGGAAGCTCTTGCCGTGTTTTACGACGTACTTACATCTTGCAAAATAAGAAACAAAAAAGAAGGAGAAGAAGAAACGCACTTTTTCATGCAGTCCCAGCGAGACGTTTCAAATAGTAACATTCTGTCAGCTTTTCCCGCAAGGAGTCGCTTTGAGCTACCTCTACATTTGGAGCCTTCATGCGATAGCTGTACAGATTAAAGCCACAGCAACAAGCAAGTCTACCGCATGCTCCCAAGAAAACATGGCATTAGAAGGCAGAGTGAGAATGTGACGAAGCAAAAGGAAGTGATGCCGGCAGCTTCTCTTTATAAGGGCTGCCGGTGTCGTCATCCTTCTGAAATATCTGCTGACATTTTGTTGATATTTTTGTTCTGGAAGTTGCTTATTTCGGGCCGGCGAAACGAATGTTGGAAACTGCTCCTCGGGCCACCAACGTAAGGTAAAAGAAAATGTAAACAGTTGAGAAAAAAAAAAACACTTGGGTAAAGGAATAAACAATGCGCGTGGTGCGTCTCTGTTTCAAATGCCCTTCTCGAGTAAGAAGCCTCGTAATCCTCTTAAGCTTCGCCGTGACAGGCGGACCCAAATCGGCGTGAAGTGGTCACGTCTCGGGAAAGTGACGTCGGCCGGAGGAGAACGCGTCCCCAAAAAAGCCAGTTCTATTCCAGCTTCTACTCCACAAATGTCTTGAAATATTAGCTTTTTTTCTTTTGAGGGAGGGTGTTGGACAGCCACCACTTTGTGTTCTTGTTTTTCGTTAGTAACGTCTTTATTGGTATTTTTTATCTGTGTGCGTAGGGCTCAGTAATCCTCGCGGTAGCCGGAAAGCAGAAATGAAGGTTCTCCGCCAAGACAGAGCCATGGTGCGTTGTTTTTGATCTTCGTCTCAGGCAACTACACAGTTGCGGCAATTCAGTCTCTTATACCTGACTTGTCTCTGCTTTTTTAAATAGTTACTGCGAGCTTACGTGGCCGGTCAGCAATCTAATGTGACCATACGACAACAAAAAGAAAAGAACCGAGCAGCTTTCTCGATTTCTACGTTTACAATAGTAAAAAAAAAATGGAGCAGTAAATAACATGAGATGTAGTAGGTAAGGTATCCAGTCGTAGATAACACTGGGAGGATTAGACAAGGTGCAACGTTCATTCGAAGAGAGTGCAGACCTTGAACAGAAAAGGCGGCGAAGAATATAAAGCCAGCCAGCGCAGCAATAATAACGAACCAACAGAGTAGAAAATACCATGACATTTCACAGGTAAGGTAACACGACGTAGGTAAGAATAAAGCAAGGCAAAGTCGTCCTAAGGTGGATTGTCTCTCTGATAAACTCAAATTATTCATCTAATAATGACCTTTGCGTCTTCGAACACAAATAAATGTCACCGCTCAAGAAGAGCATGGACATTGGAAACGAAAAGGTAACAAACGAAGAAAGTGCAGTAAGTGACATACCAGACTACGCAAGTTGCCATATATGTACTGGAAAAGACAAGGAGTAACAATAATGACGCCTGTGTTAATGAGACATATATCAGCGTGCTTACGTACGTAACACGCAAAGTCTGTCTGCAGGGCTGTCGGGACAAGTTTAGTAGCCGGCAAACGTATACATCAGGACAAATTCAAGCGCGAACAAGAAAAAAGAAAAGGGAGACTCAACAGCAGTTGACATCTTTGTAATGCGAAGCGCTTCTGATTTGTAGAGAACGGTTGTATGAATAATGTAGCAGTTGTGTAGCAAACGGTTATGCAAAAATTATAGGCATTAGTGTTTACGTTTATTTTAAGTAAGACGGAATGTCTGTAATGGCAAAAATATAGGATTGAAGGTGAACTAAAACCCAGTGGGACACACCGAGTGGCCACAGGGGCGCATACCCCGTGCACATACGTAGTCACCTCAGTGGCACATAATTTTAGACTGCACTATCTCCAGGATCAGTCCACAAAAATAGTCGGATAGGCTTTCCGGCCGAAAAGTCACGGGACTCAGACGAGAATGATTCAAAAAGTTGTCGCAGTTTCACCTGAAAGGCGAAGCATCAATTGCGATAGCAAACTTGTAGAGAGCTATACGGAGTAATGATATTAGCTTTATCAGCTGTATAAACTTGGACATGCAGCAGCATCGGCAACACGCAGAACTGTTGTCGACGCCATCGGCGTTTTGCCCGCGTTCGCTCAAAATGCGTGTGGCGTTGGTGACTGTTGCCGGAGCCTCTGATATAGAGTAGTAGTAGAGGTTGAGGAAAAGAGAAAAGATGCATGTTTCTGCAGCCCTTATAGGGAGCACGGCTCAGCATCTGAGGGGCGGGGAAGGGGGGATAGAAAGTAGGAAAAGTGGAATAAGGGGAGGGAGAGGGTAGTCGTCATCTTCTCGGGCAGGGTGCCCTCACAGTCGGTCAGCCAGCATCGAATCGGCAAGGTAACAGAGTACGACCTTGAATACCCTGCTGGAACTGCGGGCTGGGAAGAGCAGGTCCGTGCTGGAGGCTGACGACAGGCCCATACGGCGTAGTTGAGCCACCATGGTGGCTCGGTGTTGGTTGAGTGCGGGGCAGAAACATAGCACCTCTGATATAAATAGGCACTGCGTGCCGCAGCTAAACGTCGCCTCCCTTCCCTCCCCCTCCCCCACGGCCTCTCGCTCGTCGGAAGAAGGCGCGTTTGCTCTACATACATGGTGATTGTGAAGGAGAACAGAGACGCCTACTTCTGCAGCCCTTAAGCGAGCACGGCGCAGAACGCGCGTTTGTTCTCCGCCGTGCGTTCACTCCCCGTGAAAGACGCGCCCCTCGCGCCCTTTCACTTGCACATACAGCGTTCGGCGCGCGGCGACGATTTCTTCTCCAAATGACGTCATACGGAACCTCACGGCGACGGCGACGGCGACGGCGACGCCGACGGCAGAAATCTGCTTTTGAGTGTCCATATAATTGCTATCGCAATAAAACATGCAGAATCCACGCACCGGGGGATTCCGTTTAAGGCAACCAGTGGTGAGCCGGCATAAACGGTGCATCTTGATAACAGACGCGCAACAAACGTTCGCGACAAACGCCCATAGCAGCCGTCAGCCCGTGCGGTGGAGACACGCCACACACTATCGTCACTGACCACAGCATCTAAACTTTCAGATGCCACAAACCTCTCGCACGAGAGCACGTGCGTCCAATGTAAAGGGGCACTTGCAGTGTGCTTTTGCGTGCATCAGCGCACACGTCAATTGTATCAAAGGGCGCTACTTGGCGTTGATTCGAAAGAAGTACTCGTGCGATGCTAGCCTAATGGTGAGAGCATCGGGCTGTTAGGCTGGGAGACCGGCGTTCGACCTCAACATGGGACATTTAGCTTTTGTAACTGCAGCGTTCGTCCACGTGCACCAGCCACAATTCGGCTTCACGAGAGCACATGTCCTCTACTGAGAAAATCCGACCGCGAAAATGAGCAGTACAGCCGAAGTAAATTATTGTTCGCTGTAAAACGGAAAACGAGCAAAATAACTCAAACCAGTTAATGAAAGTAATGATGGCGTTGAAGGCGTATGTCTGTCGTAGCGAGGATCTTTAGGTATTTATTGTTTCGTTTGGATTATTCCGTAAAGAGCAGAGCGTGTCACCGGCACATATGTAGCGCTAATACCAATAGCTATTTGCATACGCCGACACGCTGCGTTGTCCTACGTTGAGCTATTCGCCATGGCGGCAGCAGGCACTACAGGGCCAGCCAAAGCGAGCTATGTACCCGTTACTACACCGTTTACGCAAACACATGCATGTACGAGCAGGCGTGCGTAGACTTGATTAATCTGAACGAAGACCAGTTCCTGCGGAAATGGTCGACACGAGTTATAAAGCTGCGTAATGGGCGCATAACTGCGCTGTTGTTACCGTATTAACACCTTAATTTTTGGCAGGTAAGATCACCTGCCAGACTTTGACGTCATCCTGGCGTGTTCTTCTTTTTTTTTCATAATGCGCCCTGTTGATTATATATGCCATCGTCATTAGTATTTGAATGTTTTATTGTACTTGAAGCAAAGTACACATGTACGTATATTCAAGAATGTTTTTGTGTGGAAATAAACTTCTCTTAAGCCACGGTCAGCAAAGTCTGGGAGAGTATCGCAAAAGAAAGCTTCAGTTTAACGCAAATCGAAACGCCTGTTCTTTGTAACTACAAGAGAATGGTAGGTGCACTGGCTCCCTAGCAGGTCTCTAAGCATGGCGTGGACCCAGCTGCACATTTTGAAGAAGCTGGAATTGAGTCACCGTTGTAGAGGCATGACAAAGCAGGAAACCCAATAACGCAGCCTCTAAAACCGTCTCAATTTATGCTGCTTTATTACGTGAAATAACACGACACTACATTTTCACTCTGACGCCTAACCGACAGCTTTATTAAGTCCGTGTTTACAAGCTAAGCTTACGGCTATACATGAATGTCTGAAAATATAGAAACTACATGGGCGTCACCTTTCTTCTCATTTCATACACAGCGGCAACCATTTGCAACGATAAAACAATCAAATTTTTGTGAACGTATTCATGAGAATGCATTGCGTTTACTACTTTCACTAATATTCGAGCCTTTGCAACGGTGCATATATTTCTCTTCCTTTCAATTCTGTATTTGCTTTTTACTTTCCGTATTTTGTTCAAACCCCTTCCTCCCGTATAGTGCAGCAAACCATACGCGCGTCTGGTTCACTGCCTTAAGTTTTCTTCTTTTACCACTCTTTCCTCTTTTTTTCTTTTCCTTGAGACAGCACACGGACAGCAAAGGAAATGACGAAGTAAGCGTAACCCTGTCTGGAGTAGGTCACGACATCTAAGGTCATTTATTCTTCATTGAGCAATCACTCGAACAGCCACTCCTCAATGTATAGTAAGTTCATTTTTCAAACGACAGACAGACAATGAACTTTTATTGAGGTCCTGAGGGACTAGCCGGTGGAGACCCGCTGGGGCCCCCGGCTCGCCGCTGGCTGCTCCCATGTCGGAATCAGGCCAAGCCTGCTCTTTCACGGGCCCTCTGGACGGCCATGGACTGGAACTGAGTTCCGTACTTGAGATGGCCTCGTCCCAGTCCTGTTCGCTGGTGAGTGACGTATCCCGTAACGCAGGAGACTGCCAGAGCATACTAGAGTTCACCTCCCCACAATCCGGGCACTGTGGGTCAATTTCTGTATTACCTGCTTAGGAAACCTCGCGAGGGATATGACCTCGTCTGAAGCATCCTAAGCGTGATCGATTGAGCTCTACATAGATTTGGGTGTGGAGGCGGGAAGCGCCTGCGTTCCTCTTTATAGTGGGAGACGATTTCATGAAATGTTAATAACGGGTCGCTGTGGCCGAGCTCCTCCGGATCCAAAAGCCTCACCGCCGTCGCGGCGCGTGAATTCTCGCGCACGGCGGTGAGCAATCTCATTGGGATTCGGACGGCCCGGCAGCACGTTGTCACCCATGTGAGCGGGGAACCACGTAATGTAATGCACGGGGTCAGAATAAGTCTTGACTTGCTCTTCAGAAGCGCCTCCGCCTGTCTCGCAACCATTCCCGAAGCGAAAGCCCTGACAGCCGCGCGTGAGTCAGTGTAAATACGGCCTTTTAAAATCCTGCATCGCCAGCGCTATACGTCGGCCGTGACAGCGCCTACCGAAGATAGGAACCGCCGTGACCGCGAATTTACCGGAGCGCCCATATTGAGCTGCGTCCACGAAGGTTTCCAGGCCGACCGTAAAGTCCTGGCACGAGCTGCTCGCCTGCCCGCATTATATGAACGTTTCTAGGGAAGGGACCGACGACGTAGGTCCCTCTGGAGCTCTCGTCCAGCTGAACCGCCTCACTTTGACTGTAACGCGGCCGCAAGCCCGCCGCATTACCCGCGCTGGAGCCCGAAAGCCTCGTGATCTGCGCCGCTAGTTGCGCCTCTATTAGTTCGAGGGTGGTGTTATGAACGCCGAGCTGCATTAACCGGAATACCCAACGCGGGAATACTCAACCTAAATTCCCATTAATGCCTGCTGTGTAACTTGGCAACTATCAGGTATGCGTGCAAGGGAACACTAAAAATTCGAATGGATTGGAGTATTAACTACGCGGCTGAGATCAAAGTAAAGAACTCAAACACTCAAACAAACTTAAATGCCTTGGTGTAACAATCACAAATAACCTAAATTGGAAAGACCACATCGATAATATCTATGGAGCAGCTCAACGCAAACTTGGCTTTCTGAAGAAAAAACTATCAGCTGCTACCTCAAGCGTGAAACTTAAAGCTTGCAAGACGATTATCCGCCCAGGCTAATAATACGCCTGTGTAATTTGGGATCCTCATCAGCAATACCAAATCAATAAACCTGAACGTGTTCAGAAATTGTTAGCAAGATTTATTTATTCTTCCTATCGACGAACGCAATCCGCAATAGCTCTGCTAACAAGGGCAGGACTACAAACGCTAAATGTCCGGAGAAAGATAGCCCGCCTAAAGTTCCTGTATCAGTTGTCAAGTGGTAAATTTTACTTGAACTCATCGTCATACCTGCTCCCACCTGGAAGAATTTCTCCTCGTAACCAATCATTGTCATGTTTCTTTGCCCTATAACTGACGAATAGATGTGTACAAATATTCATTTCTTGTTCGCACGATAGCTGAGTGCAATAACCTTGGTCCGGAAATTTTCAATGGTGTTGATGGATTCACTTCCTTTGAACGAAATTTGTAGTTATATTTTTCATGAGTTGTATTATTTTATTTTTTTTCGTGTGATGATGTGTGCTTTCATCGACGACATATTTGCTCTATTGTATATGCATACCCCACCCTGTAACAGCCCGTACGGGCTTACAGTATTCTAAATAAATAAATAAATAAATAAATAAATAAATAAATAAATAAATAAATAAATAAATAAATAAATAAATAAATAAATAAAAAGGCTATGTAGCAGCAGTTAGCGAGCCTCTGGATGCCCTCGAAATCCTGTTTATAGGAAACTACGCCTTTTTGGCATTGATAGCGGGACGCCTGCTTGTTTCTCTCTGTTACTTTGACTCTCTATCACATATTAACACACAAACACATTTTAAAAACATTTACAACATTCAAGCATATATATATATATATATATATATATATATATATATATATTGCGTGTCTGAATGGTGTAAATGTATTAAAAATGGGTTTGTGTAGATAGATAGATAGATAGATAGATAGATAGATAGATAGATAGATAGATAGATAGATAGATAGATAGATAGATAGATAGATAGATAGATCGCTATGGCTCGCTGCAGTGGGCGCTAATGGTCGTGCCTCTACAATAACGCCTCAAAAGAAACCATTGTCCAGAGCTGCGCGCATAAGACCACTGAAAGAATGCAGTCGACTTCTTACGTCACTCGTTTTGAGGATGACTCACATTGCGACAAAAGTACTGTTCAGTTTCGTGCTCATATTCTTGGGCACACAATGTGGGCTCCTGGCAACAACACTAAATATTCAACGACCACGCAACACGTGACCAGCGCAAATCCCCTTTTCAGATGCGAGGCCTAACGGCAGATTTATATTAGTCCAAGCATACAGGTTTATAGGCTCGGAAAATTTTATATCCCATGGCGGGACCAGATTATTAGGAGCAGACACCGAAGACAAGCAACACTATGAAGTAGTCAGCGCAGAGTGGATGACGCACAAAGATCAGTACAGATGTGCTTGTAGAAACTCCAGACCAAACCTACTTCATTTTTTATGTCTCGTTGCCCTTGCTGTACGCATCGGCTCACGCTTTCACGTATCACCCCTACTTCGATCAATGGCGCCAGGGACCTAAGGGGCTGACTGCGTGGGCAACGCAACGACGGACGAAACGATTGTGGCCAATGGGTATGCTGGGAAAAAGCCGGCTTGGCTATCTAGGCCAGCTGGCTTGGTGGCAAACTGACAGGCCGTCTTGTCGAAGTAGTCGGCCGCACGCACGCCACAAAAGCAAAAATGAGCAATCTTCGCCTCGGCCGTACACAAAGTCGTACGTAATCGTAGTCGCACGAAATCGTAGAGAAAGACGCAAGTTAAGAAAATGCTTCCGTATGAGCAGACGCCATGCTTTGAGGCAGCGACAACAACAACAAAATGACCGCATGTTCTGCGCGAAACCCTTCCACAGTCATTCTCCTTTCTGCTTCTGCTAAATAAAAGTACAAGGCACGACGTCATACGCGGGAGCCATGACAGCGATTGCGAATCACAGCCCGTCATTTGCGGCTTCGATGGCTGGGATCCCATATAAAGGAGCCTACGTGATTTGACATCCTTCTGCAGGTTCTGAGTCCTTCAGGTTAAATATGGAAGGGGGGGGGGGGGGCGGGTGGGTTTCGGTGCTAGGTGGACGCAAAACCGGAAATCTCCAGTGGCATCGTGCGTTGCGTGAGGGCATGAAAAAAGCATAGGCTACCCAGTACAGTGTTTCAGTAGAGGGTTCGGGATCGCCACTTCGTCACGATGGTGCTCAACGTGGGGCCGCCACTACTCAGAAAATAAGCGGTACAACAAAAGAAATAATTATCAGGACGTAATAGCAAGGTAAGAGTGGGTAGTTGAACACCCCGGAATGGGAATGTGGAAGAAACGTCATGAAGACGGTGCAACCACAGCCTTACATATTCTTGCGTTTTGTGTACAAGTCTCCCCCCCCCTCCCCCACTTCCGCCCCCCATACATACATACATACATACATACATACATACAGCCAAACATACATACATACATACAGCCAAACATACATACATACATAAATACATACATACATACATACATACATACATACATACATACATACATACATACATACATACATACATACATACATACATACGAAGAGACATCAATACGAACATTAAAAGGAAGGAAAGTATAAATACTAACAGGCGTCCGCTTAAAACTGCGTCTTATATATTTGGCACTCGATTCATTGACCGACGCACGTACCAGTCGGAGGATAAGACCACCCAGTGATCACAGTACTTCCAAATACGGTGTCGAGCAATGCTCGGAGTTCAGATAGTCATGTGAATAAAAACAAATTATCCGGATCACACGCACTGCAATCGACGTAAGCGAAGCTTTCAGTGTTGTTTGCTTTGATTGACGATAATCAGCGGTGATGTTGACGGCGAATGTTTAATTTCTTCAGCGTTAAGTGGCAATATACGAGAGTGGTGAGTTGATGGTAAATGCTACGTTGCGTGCACCACTGCTGTTTGTCTGCGAAGGTTAGCATTGTCATTGCCTCACGTGTCACATTGTATCATGGCAGACTTGAATTACGGGGTTGGACGTGCCGAAACCAAAATCGGATTATGAGGCACGCTGCAGTAGTGGATTACGCATTAATGTTGACCCCCTGGTGTTCTCTAACGAGCACACAAATCTACGTACACGAGCGCTTTTGTATTTCGCACCCCGTAAAAATCTGGCTGCTGTGGTCGACATCGAACCCGCGACCTCACGTAATGCCATAAGCCGCAAAGCTGCCACGGCAGACACAGAATTGTTGATTTGACGTGTGACCGCTTCCGTAGTGTCGCCTAGACGCTACGTTGCTTTATGCGGCTTTGAGTCTGCACGCCGTGTGCCAGTTGTCCTCTTGACAAACTTGCATGGTGTTTATTTTTCAGAAATAACAGAAACGTACCGTAGCATGCCTTGAACTTATATTCATTCAATTTGTCCTCAATCGCTGTCGTGTCCAGTATAGTAGCGTTTCCTCTCCTTCTGACGTCATCATTTCGCCTCTCCGCCCTCCCCAATGTATAGGTACTGCCAGCCAAGAGTGGCAAGGCTGTCATTCGCTCGTTTCGTGGTGGCGTCGGTTCTACCCCTTCTCTGCCTGCTCTCCCTACCTCCTCTCTACAATTGTATCTACCTCACATCGGGACGGTTGCACGTTAGTACAGAGGTAAGCGCTGCAGTTTCTGCAATGCTCATGCGGTGGTCACGGATAACTACAACCGTCAAGAGGGTATTGTGGTGACGCCCAGGGAGCCACAGAGGATATTGTGCACATGCGACGCGGTGTTAAGGTCCGAACGAGTTTCTCGCGTCGCCTTTCCTCACTGCCACGCTCTTGCCATGCTCGTGCAAGCTCTGGAGCACCTCCCGACGCACCATGAAATACAATTTCAACTTGAACTTCAACAACACAGCAGCAGCAGCATGACTAAGGTAAAATACAGACGAAATACCACTTGGCCTTGTTTTGTGAAGCGTGGTATTTTCGCCGGGTATGGCGTCTTTAGTGCTACAGCACACCAGTATTAGTCATTACCAACTAGCCCAAACTCCTGTTCTGCAGAACTAACTTTCGAATCAGCATCAAGGCCAGCCGACTGGATTCGGGAAACGCCATAAATAAACGGCCTCATAATGCTCAGCCAAGCAGCGAGTAATCGTGAATGAGGAAATTGGCGCTCAGACTGAGCGCTAAGCTTCAGTAATGGGAACGGGACATGGCCAAGCAGCGCATGCCTGCGTGACTATACAAGCCCACACGTTCTCCATAGCGCAAGCTCCGTGGTTCCTCGCGTTATTAAAACTTCGTCGTTCCGTCGTCCTCCAGGATCCCACTCACACCCAAGGACGACGACTCTCGCCGAACGTCCGCGCGACGCGCCGCACTTCCACATATGGCACGCCAGAAAACGCGGAAACCATGCCCCGCCGGCGAAAGCGGAAGCGCACAAAACGACGATATTCCCCTACATTTCATCCTCACTTACACGAGCGCGTCACGCATAAGGCCCTTCGCAATTTAGACGGGGCCGCCCGCGCACAGTTCGCGCGGCGCGACGAACCGGGCGCAAAGAGAATGCGAGAGCAGCCAAACAACGCTGTGGAGTCGGTTCAAGGGTAAGGGGAGGGGTTCTGTGCCGGCATTCCATCGGTGGCTGTACCCTTTCACTGGCGTCGGCGCCCACTTTCAACAGCAAGCGTCGGGAACAGCAGAGGAAGTGGGATCCACACATGTGCCTCACCTCTGTCTTTCCATTCTTCGCACTTTTCTTTTGTTCACCGTTCGGGCGTCAACGCCGCCTGTATATTAAAATCGCAGCCACCGCGTCCTAGGCGCACGCCAGTGTTCGCCGCGTTGTTCAGCGCCGCGCGCGCTCTGTTCTGTACGAGCCACGCCAGACGCTCACTTCCTGTACCCGTTGGCATGAACCGCGCGGTTCGACGAGGACTGGTATTGGGCCCGAGGCGGTGGCCTGAACCGAGCGCGGGGAAACAGCATATGTAAACAACAGCTGAACTGTAGGCGTCTGGCTCGAAATGTCCCGGCGTGTTGTTTGTTATTGTTACTGGAGAGAGCGGGATTTCTCCGGTGACCAGTCGGTGTTTGCAGGTGCGATAAACTGAGGCCTAGAGATATTGCCACCCTCGTGTACCGAGCATTGGTTGCGCGGTAAACGAACACCACTCGGTAAAAATTGTTCCGAAGGCCCCAATATGTCGGCTGTCCTAACCGTATTGTTGAAGTCCAGTCCAGTACAGTGCAGTACGATCCATTCACTTCGGTCCCATTTCCGTACGCACCATTACATTCCGGTCCAGTCCAGACTTATCGTGAGTGTGGCGGTGAAGTGGTCATTTCCAGCCCAACTAAAGCATCCCAGGACCCCGTTCAGTCAGTCTAGTCCAGTATAAAGTCCAGTAGGCAGTCAGTCAGTCACTCAATTGGTAAGTCGGTCGGTCGGTTGTTTGGTCAGCGTTCGCGAACTATCCAGGCAGCCAATCATAAGAAAATTATAAATAAGTGTCGTTGGTCGTTCGCTTGTTCGATCAGTTGTTTGCCAACAAGCCAGACAGCCAGCCACAAAAGAAAAGGAGTCATAAACCACGAGTTACGCATCATCAAAAGACTAAGAACCACGTAACAACACGACATAAACACAAACACGCACCGCAACAAAATGAAGCAATTAACGCAGCTAAAAAGTCATAGATTATATATCCGTGTGCCATGCGGGTTTCCTTCCTCCGTTTCTACGTTTTTTTTCCCTTTTGTTTTGATAAGCGTTCCTTTCTTTTTTTTTTCTGATGTTGTAATATCAGGACATTCATTTCTTACATTTTTTCTCAAGAACCAATTAATGTCTGCACAATGTTACTGCAGCACCGACACACACAAAAAAAGACATTTTGCTCATTGAACACGAGATCTTGATGTGCGTAGAAGCACTGTCCTTCCAGTCAGTTCGTAACACAATCTGAAGGCCCATAATGGCACTCTCAAGGCATCCCCGCCCCCAGTTATCATTCATTTTCTTTCCTTTTACTTTTTGTTCTGTATGGCAATGAGTACGCCCGTCATTGTTCTCAGATTTCTTAACAAATTTCCGTCGAGGCAAAGTTCATTCTCCGCAACGCTGTTCTCTTATTGTCGCTCTTGGAGTTTCAGATGCGTACGCACCGGCGAACCAACTCGAGTGGAGGATAAGATGACGGCCATAAGAATGACTGACATACGCTAAAAGATTATCGTTATTTTTTCTCGCGATTTTGCAAAAGTAAAAAAAAAATAGATATCTAACCACCTCCTGTGGAAGCTTTCTAACTGCTATCCGTGGAAAGAGTAGACTGCACTGGACATTGAAACACCATTGAGGTACGAGACATCATCTTTTATTACGCACTAAGCGGCAAAAGAAAAAGTTATTACTATTACACTCTTCGAGTTTCGCTCTGCGTTAGTAGTTCTCGAATATGTGGTATAGTTGGAAAACCGGGTGACAATGATAGGAACAAACGTATAGTGCTTTCTCATTTTTTTTTGTTGTTTGACGGAGCCAACAAAATCGATGTTCATTGGAGGACAGTTGTGCAAGCCGGTTTGCAACATGAACTGCACAGTCTTCAACATTGGCCCATGCATTTTAGAAGAGAGAAGATGATCTATCACCAAAAACACACAAGAAGAATCAACAAGCAGCTCAAATTCCTACTAAAACATGACAAAACGGTGAAGGCGTTTTGTCGATACCACATAAATATTACGAAGCTTCGTGATAAAGGAAACAACATCGTCCCGCGTCGACCCGGTATTGCACCGATTGTGTCCATGGTTGCGAACAACTTGGAGCCGTGTGGTTGGCAGCTTGAGCCCTAGGAGGCGGTATCGCGTCGTTGTATTAAGGGGGAGGTACGTTACGTTACACACACACACAGAAACGCATATATATATATATATATATATATATATATATCTTAGCAAACATGTACAAGGATTCCACAGCTACCTTGGTTTTCCACAAGAAAAGTAGATAGTTACCTATCAAGAAAGGGGTCAGGCAAGGAGACACAATCTCTCCAATGCTATTCACTGCATGCCTAGAAGAAGTATTCAAGCTCTTAGACTGGGAAAGCTTAGGAGTGAGGATAAACAGTGAATATCTCAGCAACCTCCGATTTGCTGATGACATTGTCCTATTAAGCAACAATGGCGACGAATTACAGCAAATGATAGAGGACCTTAACCGAGAAAGTGTAAGAGTGCGGTTGAAGATTAATATGCAGAAGACAAAGATAATGTTCAATAGCCTGGCAAGGGATCAAGAATTCAGGATCGCCAGTCAGCCTCTAGAGTCTGTAAAGGAGTACGTTTATCTAGGTCAATTACTCACAGGGGACCCTGATCACGAGAAAGAAATTTACAGAAGAATAAAATTGGGTTGGAGTGCATACGGCAGGCACTGCCAAATCCTAACTGGGAGCTTACCACTGTCGTTGAAAAGAAAAGTGTACAATCATTGCATTCTACCGGTGCTAACATATGGGGCAGAAACTTGGAGGTTAACAAAGAAGCTCGAGAACAAGTTAAGGACCACACAAAGAGCGATGGAACGAAAATCTTAGGACTAACGTTAAGAGACAGGAAGAGAGCGGTGTGGATCAGAGAACAAACGGGGATAGCCGATATTCTAGTTGACATTAAGCGGAAGAAATGGAGCTGGGCAGGCCATGTAATGCGTAGGATGGATAACCGGTGGACCATTAGGGTTACAGAATGGATACCAAGAGAAGGGAAGCGCAGTCGAGGTCGGCAGAAAACCAGATGGGATGATGAAGTTAGGAAATTTGCAGGCGCAAGTTGGAATACGCTAGCGCAAGACAGGGGTAATTGGAGATCGCAGGGAGAGGCCTTCGTCCTGCAGTGGACATAAAATAGGCTGATGATGATGATGAGGATGATGATGATTATGATATATATATATATATATATATATATATATATATATGCGTGTGTGTGCGTGTGCATGCACTGAAGATGTCACGGGACGCGTCGGTGGCTGAAATTCGCTGCGCATCTCTCATAGCACTGTGGTCCTGTGTCACGTGTTTTCAAGGTCGAGCACGCCGTGCCTTGTGGTTCAACACGTTTTAATGCTTAAAAAATCACCGCTTTCTCTGCAAGGTCCACCATTGGGGCTGAAGGACGCGTTCGTCACTGAAATCTGCAGCACTTCTTTCGTCGTAATGGGTTATTTTGACTTCTTGTCTAACATGCTGCTACCATGCTTTGTTAACTTAGTTATTAAGCGAATGTTTACATGTTTGCACGGTCGCTAAATCTAGTATCGTTACTTCGAATAGCTGCCTAATAATTCGCTATCGCAATCGATGCTTCACTTTGCAGGCGAAATATCGACTTTTTTTTTTACTTCGAACACTTAAATAAAACGTACAAAATATATTGAAATCGTATTATTAGCCGAGGTGGGCATGGATTGCACAAGAATATAATGGTGTCTATCCACTAATTCATTAAATAAAGTAATTAATTAAATATCTTCTTAGTTAAAGCATTATGGCTCATGTTTACATTCGAAAGGTTAAGCGAATGGTCCTATGAAGTATAAACCGCATTCACGCGATCTTGCGCGCGACAGCGACAAGCGACGCGATGGAGATGGCTGTCGCGGTCGCTCGTCGCCTACAAGTCGCACCGCATGCGAGCGACGACTTCGAGCGACGTCTCCCCGGTGTTGCCGGTATGAGGGCAGCAAATACTCGCCGAAACTGGCGTGACGCTTGCTTGATTAATTTAAGTTGATGTGTTTTAGTGTAAAGAGCAGCATAAATATTTCTAAAGGTCTTGCACTACGTTATTATCCTTGCACGTATCAAAATCTAGTCGTTTGCTCGTTCCGTGCCACAATCGGTAGTACTTGACTGATGTATATCCAGTTCCGGCTTCGCGCTATTGGCTAGTCGCTCATAGCACTTCCGGGCGACGAGCGACGAATTCTAGATTTCTAGAACCGAGCGATTGAGCGAAAAGACCAAGCGATCTGTTCGCGCGACGGCCCGTTTCGTCGCTCGAAGCCGTCGCTCGTCGCCGTCGCGCACAAAATCGCGTGAATGCGGTTTGGGCTTAAGTCTAGTTCCGTGTTTCTACTTCTCAAAGTGGCCACGTAGACCGAAATAACTGGCGTCAAGGTATTCGTACAATTTTTAAGGCTCTT
This sequence comes from Dermacentor silvarum, assembly GCF_013339745.2. NCBI lineage: Eukaryota > Metazoa > Arthropoda > Arachnida > Ixodida > Ixodidae > Dermacentor > Dermacentor silvarum. Next base: position 25,863,299 of record NC_051163.1, read on the forward strand.
TCACCCGTTTTTAGTTGTAGGAGTTGGTGGTTTGTGGTTGAACTTACACGCCATGGTGGCGTACTGGCTTCGGCGTTGCAATACTAAGCCCGAGAGCGTGGGATCAAATCCCGTCCACGGCGACCGCATTTCAATGGGGCCGAAATGCATAAACACCCGGGTACCGGACGTTGGGTGCACGTTAAAGAAACCCAGCTGGTCAAAACTAATCTGGAGTAGAGCACTGCACGGGCTCGGGCTTACCCGAAAGCCTGGGCTCGGCCCGGCCCACGGGCCGGGCCGGGCCGGGCCGGGTAGAGCAGTTTTTTCACGGGCTCGGGCCGGGCTCGGGCACGGCGTGTGCTTTTTGACCCGGGCCCGGGCCGGGCTCGGGCTTTCTGGTGGTTTGCATGTAACGTGCAGCGAGTTATTCTCGGGCGTCTCAACTCTGAAAAACATGTATTTTTCGGTCTCGGGCCGGGTTCGGGCCAGTTTCGAGCCGGGCTCGGGCCGGGCTCGGGCCTAAGGTAAAGGGGTGGCGGGTCGGGCCGGGCGGGTAACGTAGATTATTTCCGGGCCCGGGCCGGGCCCGGGTCTCGCCATAAAAGTTTTGATCGGGCTCGGGCGGGCCACCCAACGTGAAAACGGGCCCGGGCCGGGCTCGGGCTGAAAAAATCGGCCTGTGCAGTGCTCTAATGCGGAGTCTTCCACTATGGCGTGCCTCATAATCATATCATGTTTTTGGCACGTCATACCCTAGAATTTAATTTACATAAACGAAGACCTACACTGGAGCACCGGCACGTTAAACGCAGTATATTGAAAGAAAGCCCCTTTGTCTTAAGGTTTTTTTTTTTTACGATTCGCTGACCGCAGCATATCTCGCGGTATCAATCGTGGGTGTATGGAAGTTGGATTTATCAGCACGTCTATCGTCTCATCGCTTGGTGAGATGGAAATTTGCTGTGGCGAGGGCACTCTGACGTGTCCGTAAGTTAAAGCACCCACGTACCTCACAGCATGGATCAATAGGTGGTGTGTAAATCCATGCCTCAGGTATGGTTGCCTCTGAGTAACATAAAAACCGATCTCGATGGCTATACTTTTGCGGGCTGCATATGCCAGAAGTGACTGCGAAGCGGGAAACACGTCATGACCGCCATGTTTTAGACACCACCCATAGAGCTAACCAATCAGTGTTCACGGCAGCATATCTGAGTAGATATACCGGTAAGCTATCGCTTGATTTAGGGCCAATCATCCTCGGATGGTGTCTAACCAATTTTAAATGCTTAAGCGTTTCTATGCCTACCCAACGAGCAAACATGTCCGTACGTCACATAAAAAGAATTCAATCGCTCATACCCCCGTAAGGCTGATGCTACAAGCGCGCAGCAATGTGAAGCGAACAGTGCATACATTCATTGAAATCATCCATACAACACACAGAAGGGCATACGTTTCAATAAAAAAACCAAGCTCAAAACAAGCATCCGAACCATCAATAAAGCATTGCATATCCCCCTGATCATTTGTATAATGGTGGTTTTGCAACAACGTCGCTGGACATCCACTTTCGCAGGTTGATAACGACAGACAAGAGTCGATAAGGGTCGGATCGAGTCCGATAAGGGGGATAACAACAGATAAGTGTTGATAAGGTTCGGATGTAGTCCGATAAGGTTGATAACAACCAACAAGAGTTGATAAGGGTCGGATCGAGTCCGATAAGGGGATAACAACAGATAAGTGTTGATAAGGTTCGGATGTAGTCCGATAAAGTTGATAACGGCCGATAAACCTTGATAAGTGTTTATGCTGGTCGGATCAAATTTGATAAAATTGATAATGACACCGCGCTGCGTGGAGGTGAGCAAGTGGCACAATGCTTATGCATACTTGGACAACTCCAGTGGAGTTTCTTCGTGAATTTTTTATATAATTACTTAAAGGCATAATGCTTAAGTAAATGCTTTGACCAGGCAAGAAGTACGATGATTAAATGTACTCAAGTATACTAAAGTACAATACATAACTAGGCACCATCAAGTGCCCCGTTCTTGTTGACAAAGCATAAAGCACTTCCGCTTTCACGTAAACAATTCGTGAAACAGGAAACGCCGTACACACTGATTTCGTCGAAAACGCGTGACTTGTATACGTCATTTACCGATCTCTGCAGCCTTTTGCGAAATCAAAAGACAAAGGAAACCGCTGTGAGAGAGAGAGAGAGAGAGAAGACACACATCGATGCTTTCAAGTCGGGGAGGCGTCGCATACGCGCTGGCGCTGCTAATTGGACATATACGGCGCTGGTTCGAAATCATCGCTTCTAATCAGCGTGCATATAAACCAGATAGATGGCTTTCAGGCATCAATCGGCCGACCTTCGAGCCGCCTCGAGCTGGAGGGGAGGAAGAGAAGAGCGATTGGTCATCGACAGGCGCTCACGTCGCAGCTTTAGCACCGAGGGAAAAGAACGAGAGCTATAAAATAGGAGTTTTAACTCGACACAAAGAAAGCACCAAATAGTGGTGCTTAGCGCAGACAGTTTTGTAGTCGTTGTTCTGCGAGCACACTGAATTCACTTTTATTTATGCGTAAACATTAGGATTGTCAAAGTGAAAAGAAGTGTATGTGCGTGACCTATGAGAAGCCTGTCACGGGGTAGAGGTGTATACCTAGGCTGACTGACGGTGGTCTGCTCTGGACTGCACAGGACCTGTGCCGAGTGAGCTCCTAAACAACACTTTGCAATGTGGTGAACGCGGTTTAAATCATGCATCCGGGGCCTGCCAAAGTGGTACGACCATAATGCTAAGGCATTTCCCTCGCAGTGACCCTTTAATTGCCGCTGAATGTTTATTTTTAGGTGTCTAATTTAGGAAAAAGAGGTTACGTCAGATCCGGCTATCTATAAATCCAAAATTAGTTACTCGAACAACAACAACAAAAAAGAAGAAAGAAGAAAACATGAAAAAAAAAAACACTATGTACACGTGAACGCTATGCACACGCACATCGTTGAGATATCTTTATGTGCAGTTGAGCAAGAGAGAGAAAGAGTTTAATGAACACTGAGGGCGTCAGCCCTTTTAACAAGCGGGGCGTGCTACTTCGGATGAGGTGCTTGAGATCACGTGGAGAGGAACATAATACAAGAGGTGAAGGAGACAAAAGAAGGAAAAAAAGAAGAAAGCGGACAGAGAGAATAAATAAACAAATCAAGCCCAGATGACTAACAACTTGATCAAACAATGCGAATAAAACGCGACTGCCGCAAGTACCACAGCAAGCCCTTTGTGAATGGGATTGAGCTTTCCTTTTTGTCCCAGGGCCCTAAAAATAACTAACCTGCGTTTCTCCACGTATTCCGCGTAAAGTCCTAGCTGCTAACCGAGCGGTGGTATAGAGGCTACCGTGACACAGCACATGCTCAATGCTAACATGTACAGTTCGCAATACTTCAGGTGTAGCTGAAGACATTCATCCTGTCGTGCATGCTGTCATGTCATGTGTAGCGAGAATCGAAATTCATACAGAACCCATCTAACGACGAAGGCACACGGACATACTGAATAATCACAACACAACAGACTTTCCGGCACAGTCACACAATGCAACAATGCAATATACTTTATTTCTGCATTCCGGACATACTTACAGCCTCCGATTCAACAGCTTGGCCCACTTTTCCACTACCGCATCATAGGGATATAGCTGTCGATATCAGGCCTTTAACACGAAGTACGAATGAGGCAGTTGAATGACTTCTCTTTGAGAAGATTGCTCAGTTGTGCCTTGATAAGTTTCAGAGCTGAGGAGTCTCTCTCACAGTCTACCGTGTGCGATGGGAGCACATGGTATGACCCAGCTATGTGCCGCATAAGAACTTCTATAGCTCGTATAATCCACTGCATAGGCACAGAAAGTTGGCCCCGAGCACAGCAGTCTTGAATCCCGAGAGGTGGGCGGTACATTTTCTAACACAAACTGTATTTTGTGCATGCACAGTTTATTTCAAGGTCACTCGAGGACACTGCACATAAATGGCATCGAACAGCATATCCGCAGATAACTGTATTACTTCCTTACCTCTCCTCATCCGCTTCTGGGGTTGAATTCACAACATAGTCATTGGTAAGTGTCTTTTGTCATTGTCTGGCCGCCTTGGCTAAAAACAAGACGAGCATCAGGACTGGTTGTAATTACTTTGTACGAACAATTCCCGGGTCAGAGCGTTTTTGCGAATACGGGCTATCCTATGCCTATCCCTTTTACTGCTCCATGGAGTAGCCAGTGAGAGGAGTACTCCTCCGGCCAACCTATATCGTCTCATTAGGCAATCTCTCTCTATACGTAATTGAGACAATGCTCGTGCTAGAATGAAGCTAATGAGTGAGTTCCATTATAATTAATGGCAATACTCTTATCGGCATCTTCAGAAGAATGGTTCATATACGATCGAAATAAACCTGGTGGTTACTTGAAACCGCCGGCAGCTCCTATGCCATGCGCCTAATGACGACAGCACTACTTTCCTCATTAGGCGCATGGCTAGTAAAGTATCGGTCGCAACGGAGCGAAGCATTTATCCTCCCAATTAAAATGAGTAAAGAACAAAATGTGAAGAAAGCCGGGACTACATGAGGGAGTAGAGAAGGAATTATAGAGCGTGTTCGTGAGAGATAACAGTATACCTCTGTTAATCTCGAGTGCACTCTTCAGTGCAAAAAAGAATCTACAATTACGAGACACCCTGCGTACGGCGCTTTTCTTACTGCTATAGTAATGAAAACATCTAGAGGATAATGAACTGCCCAATTTACAGCAAGGAAACTCCGCGAAGTTAGCAGCTCAAAAAAGAAAGAAATAGAGATCTAGAATTACGAAAAGCTTAAGTAAGTGAAAAGAAGTATGGGTTCTTCCCATTTTCTTGATTTCATTAACATTCTTTTGCTTTTAATGATCTATGGGCAATTATATAAAAAGGTACATTACAAAACCAATACATAGCTGATGAGTTGTATGTTCTCATTTTGTTTCTCTCTTCCTCTTGACTGAAGGGGCCCCTCCCACACGTTTCCACAAGAGATTGTCTACAAAGGCCTGGACATGACCTTACAGGGACACCATTACTCGTCATTACTCGTTTTTTTTTAACTTTAAGATTTCGGGATAGCCGGCGGTTTAATTAGCTAAACTTCCCATATTTCACAGATGACGAAGAAGAAATAAAAAAAAAGAAGAAAGATCGAAGAGCCTTAATCTTATAATGAAGCGTGAATGTGTTAGTTCTTTACATCCAGTACACGTTAAAACGTTTACTGCTGTACAAGCGTCCACCATTGCTCGATGCGTAAAGAATGGGCGTTGAGCAAATGAATTTTGGGTGTGCACGTCGACTACGCAAAAGGGAAGCATAGATTTGCGGAATGTATTTTTAATATGTTGCAAACACTTGGTCAAGGCAGGTAAGCAATGTGTGCTCCTGCAGGCGAAACAGTTTGTTCATTTATGCTGAATGTGATCAAAGCACGTCTTTTTAAATTGTTTTTCCCGGCACTTTTTACGAATGGTGATGCGCGCAGTTTCGCGTTTGACGACCTACTGAATAGGCCGTTTGCCCGCGCCGTCTGCTTTGTCTGTGGGGACGCTGATTGCCGAGAGAGATGTGAACATGCTTGCCGCTATGAACAATGGGAACACACATACTTGTTTCGACTCTCATACACTCATGCACTCATACAAAGGTTCGCTGTATATATATATATATATTCCAACTCGTTCGATCTGCTGCTTTTCCTGCTTCTTCTACTTCTACTCCTTATAATTTTCTTAAAGGAGGGGGGGGGGGGGGGCGACATTCTCAAGCCAAGAGAAATACAGTCTCTCAATGAAAGGTTCGTTCTTTGCATTCGTCATGTAAATCCATGCATTCCCGCTTTTAAGGTGTCTAGCGGTGAGCTTAGCTGTTGCCAGTTCAACACATTCGGATTGAATTCACATGATCCACACATTCACACGCAAACGTAAACTTAAACATTGCCCGGGCTTGTATTCAAACCTTAGGCAGATATTTCAAGCAAATATCAAGCAAATAACGACTCACGAAGAAAAATATATGCGGGAGTGCATCGGATCCGTACGAAGTCAATATGACAGTTGAGGAGGCGTATTCTTTTAAAATAAATGTACGTCGTCTTACCCTCCATTAGCGAATGCGAAAGAAAATTATGACTAAAATGTAATGTCAAAGTCAACGTGAAGAAGGCAGAAAGCAGCCGTCTCTTTTGAGAAAGTTGAGAATTCCTACGCAGAACACAAGCAATGCGAATGCGAGAATCTGTCGTTTTAAGCGAGAATAATGCATTCGCCTCGGTGTTGGATAAACAAATTCCCAGAAGAACGAGCTGCGGCAACTGTAATGAATGATGGAAAATCGCAAGAAATTGAGAAAAATTATACCACGCTTGGCAATGTGTCGAGGACGGAACACAAAATCCCGTGCAGGCAACACAAAAGTAAGCTACCCAACGGTTGGAAAAAAAAAGAAACAGACGAGAAAGACAGCTAACACCCGGAAGGAGGCGGACGCTCAAGGGACGAGAGTTGATGCGAAAAGCGAACAAGATTCGAAAAAAAATGCGCGCTCATCTGTTTCCATTTCCGCGCTCTCGTGAGTAGGGATGTCGAATCACGGCTTGTTTATGCGTGGAACACGTACGTGGAAGAGATCGAGCTCTTCGCATAGAGTCTAGAAACTCACTAAACTTGTTTATTCTTCCTTTCTTGTTGTATAGGTATTGTTTTCCTTCCATTCTTTTTTTTCTTCTTCTTCTATTGTTGATTGTTGTTCTTTTTGTTGTTCTTCTACGTCCTCTTCATCTTCTAGTTCTACTGCTATTCTCTTTGTTGTTGTTTCCTCTTCTTACATTTTGTTCTTGGTATTTTGTTGTTTGCTCTTTTGTACTTGTTGCTTCTACTTCTTTGCTTGTTTATTTTAGTTCTGTTTTGGTTGTTGTTGTTGTTGTTTGTTGTTGTACCGAATACTACTACAGCGCTTAGTGGTATTATATGACATTGTGAGATTCGGGCAGTGCCTACGTGGGAGTAATTTACAATTAATCGTTAAAAATTTGATACATTGTACGAAAGGAATAGAAGATTGAACTCAGAAAATTTTGAAAACTGTTTCAGAACGAAAACGACCACCAACATGCGAAAACGCTTTGAAACGTGCGACGTTATAGCAATGTAACAACGCTGAGGCCAGGGCGCGAAGTTCTGTCTTCATTATTACAGCGAAGCTGTTAAGGGCTAGGTTTCCTAAGATCGTGTCCGCGTGTAGAAAAAAAAGTCACAGGCCTCCGCGGCACACGCAGCACAGTCACAGCGTAAGCTGGTGGAGCGGCTCAAGAGTAGCTCCAATTTCGGCACCACGCACAACAGGGTCTTCGCGGCAAAGTCTCTTCGCCTCGTTTTGACGAGAACGATCTGAACTGTCCGCCCGGCGTCGACGGCGAGCTGCGGCTTGTAATGCTCTCTGCACAGCAGTCTGCTGATTCCGATCAAGCCTGGTTGTAGCCTCGCACGTAGCTCTACGATTCGCTTCTTCAGCAGCGATTCGTACCTTGCGAGGAGACGCCATAACGTGTACACGTTTTCAAAACGTGAACGTTCGGCGCTCGGTTTCATATATCACGTATAACTTTATATTTTTTATGCCCATGTTCCTTTATATACCCGCATTGACGGTGCTTCCTACACACTTTTCGGGGCACAAACCGCGTCTTGTTCTTTCGGTGCTTCCTGGTAAGCTTCCGGGAAACGAGCATAGTGCAGCATGTTTTCTTTAAGGCAGTAGCATTTAAAAAATATTTTTAGCTTTACTTTCTGCGGTGAAAAGATCACAATTTATGTATTGCGTACGATTTGATGCTAAACAAGAACAACCAGAAACTTGGGTAAGAAGTAACTGCCGGAAATACCAGGTTGTTAAGACATGTGTGGGCGGTTCGCGTCTTGGCTTTGAGATGAGTGTGGAAAACTGTGGAAATATCTGCCTTTTAATTGCGATAGCAATTATATGGACACACCAAAGCGGATTTCTGCCTTCGGCGTCGTCGTCGCCCTCGCCGTGAGGTTCCGTATGACGTCAACGGCGATGAAATCATCGCCGCGCTCCGGACGCTGTATGTGCGAGTGAAAGGGTGCGAGGGACGCGCGCTTTCACGGGGAGCGAACGCACGTCGGAGAGCAAACGCGCGTTCTGCGCCGTGCTCCCTGAAGGGCTGCAGAATTAAGCGTCTCTTTCCTCCTTTTCATATATAGAGAGCAAATGCGACTTTTTCCGTCGCGCGAAAGCCTGTGGGGGGAGGGGAGGGAGGGAGGTGAGGCGACGTTTAGCTGCGGCACCAAATGCGTATTTATGTAAAAACGCCGCGCGCGTTCGGTGCGAACGCAGGCAAAACGCCGACGGCGTCGATAACAGTTCTGCGCGTTGCTGGTGCTGCTGCATGTCCCAGTTTATACAACTGATAAAAATACTATCCTTTCTCCGTATAGCTCTCTACTAATTTGCTATCGCAATTGATGCTTCGCCTTTCGGGTGAAACTGCGACAATTTTTTTGAAGTAGTGAAGGCTACTTTCATCACGAAGGAATAGGAATATATCATCTGCATATGCATTCACTCGTACCTCTTCTTGACCTGTCATAGGAAAACCTCGTATATGTTTGCTGGCTATTACTTTTCTCAATAGTGGTTCCAATGATATAATAAAAAGTTGTCGCAGTTTCACCTGAAAGGCAAAGCATCAATTGCGATAGCAAACTTGTAGAGAGCTATACGGAGTAATGATATTAGCTTTATCAGCTGTATAAACTTGGACATGCAGCAGCACCGGCAACACGCAGAACTGTTGTCGATGCCGTCGGCGTTTTGCCCGCGTTCGCTGAAAATGCGTGCGACGTTGGTGACTGTTGCCGGAGCCTCTGATATAAATAGGCACTTGGTGCCACAGCTAAACGTCGCCTCCCTTCCCTCCCCCCCTCCCCCTCCCCCACGGCCTCTCGCGCGTCGGAAGAAGGCGCGTGAGGCCGTGGTGATTGTAAAGGAGGATAGAGACGCCTACTTCTGCAGCCCTTAAGGGAGCACGGCGCAGAACGCGCGTTTGTTCTCCGCCGTGCGTTCACTCCCCGTGAAAGCGCGCGCCCCTCGCGCCCTTTCACTCGCACATACAGCGTTCGGCGCGCGGCGACGATTTCATCTTCATTGACGTCATACGGAACCTCACGGCGACGGCGACGGCGACGGCTACGGCGACGGCGACGCCGACGGCAGAAATCTGCTTTTGAGTGTCCATATAATTGCTATCGCAATAAAAGGTATTTGAGTTAAACTCTGTCAAATGCTTTTGCTTGATCCAATGAGATGAAAGCTCCGCCGATGCGTTTGAGCTGAGCATATTCAAAGACATCTATCATTAGCATGAGATTAGCAAACATGGAGCGTCCAGGGAAAGCGCAGGCTTGGCAGGGGGAGATTATCGTCGGTAAAACTGGTCTCAGTCTAGAGTGAACAATGGTTGCCACCAGCTTGTAATCTGTATTCAAGAAGATTATTGGACGCCATGATTTTGGACTGCTCGGAGGAGACCGTTATTTTAGAATGAGAGCGAATTCGGCCTCTGCCGAACGAAGCAGGTTTCTTTCCTTCTTCGAAGAACATTTTAATAGCAATCATCAACAGATTCTGCGTCGGCGTCACCGTCGCCGTCGCCGTCGCCGTGAGGTTCCGTATGACGTCAGTGGAGATGAAATCGTCGCCGCGCGCCGAACGCTGTATGTGCGAGTGAAAGGGCGCGTGGGACGCGCGCTTTCACGGGGAGTGAACGCACGGTGGAGAACAAACGCGCGTGGCGCTGTGCTCCCTTGAGGGCTGCAAAAGTAGACACTTTATGTAGTGGTCAAACCAAGTGCCTATTTATATCAGTCGCAGCCAGGGCATTTTGAGCGAACGCGGGCAAAACGTTTTGCGTTGACTCATTTCTTTTAAACAAATTTGCTATCGCAATTTGTTCAAGAAACTCGCCAATTGTGTAAAAAAAATATGGAATAGAACTTGGTGGTCAAACCGTCGCAGCCAGGGGCAGTTTTTTGACTCATTTCTTTTAAACAGTGCTTAACCTATTCAATAGTGACACCTCGATCCATTCAAGTCAAGAGTGACTCATCATCTGGCTCTGGTAGATCGTCACATAAATCTGCCACTCTCTGTGTTCAGTCAATGCCGCTGGTTTTATCCGGCGGCCGTGGTCCAGTCGTGAGAATCATCCAGATCATCCGCCTCAAATTGCTTCTTGATGTGGTTGTTAATCACTGACGCGATTTCCCCTGGGTCAGTTGTGGTGGTTCACTTTGCCAGTACGATTTCAGATATTCTCCTTCTTCCATTCCCAACACATGCAGGCGATTTACGTCAACCTTCGGTGCCTACGACAGTGGTTGCAGCCGGTAACATACGCAATTCAATGCTCTACTGTTGCGTTTCAACGCCTGTAGTTGCACAAGATTTCTCAATACTGTTTCTGTAAACTAGCCGTCTCATATGCGAGAATGTGAAAATTTTGAGAACAGTGAGGTTACATTCCTAAACCGGCACCGAACTTTATTTTAAAATATTCTAAACAAACAAGCAATTTCTGGGTTAAAACCAATTTTCGCACCTAAGCAGATAGCGTTTTTCACGTGTTTGACTATATTATTCACCTCATGTTCTCGGGAGTTCTCAGAGTTCCTACGTACTCCGAAACGCTGTCCACTTTTCTGCCATTTAAATATCCAAACCCCGTTAGAGCGATTTTGTGCGCGGCGGCGACAAGCGACGGCGTCGCGGTCACCGTCAATGGGTGAGCGCGTCTCGGCTGAGTTGACAGTTGCGGCCGCTGTTTTATTGCGATAGCAATTATATGGACACTCAAAAGCAGATTTCTGCCGTCGGCGTCGCCGTCGCCGTCGCCGTGAGGTTCCGTATGACGTCATTTGGAGAAGAAATCGTCGCTGCGCGCCGAACGCTGTATGTGCGAGTGAAAGGGCGCGAGGGGCGCGTCTTTCACGGGGAGTGAACGCACGGCGGAGAACAAACGCGCGTTCTGCGCCGTGCTCGCTTAAGGGCTGCAGAAGTAGGCGTCTCTGTTCTCCTTCACAATCACCATGTATGTAGAGCAAACGCGCCTTCTTCCGACGAGCGAGAGGCCGTGGGGGAGGGGGAGGGAAGGGAGGCGACGTTTAGCTGTGGCACGCAGTGCCTATTTATATCAGAGGCTCGGACAACAGTCACCAACGCCGCACGCATTTTGAGCGAACGCGGGCAAAACGCCGATGGCGTCGACAACAGTTCTGCGTGTTGCCGATGCTGCTGCATGTCCAAGTTTATACAGCTGATAAAGCTAATATCATTACTCCGCATAGCTCTCTACAAGTTTGCTATCGCAATTGATGCTTCGCCTTTCAGGTGAAACTGCGACAACTTTTTTGGTGAGGACGCCACTGCTCCCGTACGCAAGGCAGACGCCGGTTCGTGCTGCAATGTGGTTGCCTCAGGATTTATGCATGTTGGTGTGCTCTTTCGTGCGCATTCTCGAGTGATTTTTTGTGTGATAGTGTTTTGTGAGCAGCTTGCCTCATGTTTCTTGTGCTTGAGTACGGTTCTCTGGTGTGCGCGTGTGTGGCAGACGGATTTTTCTAGCGGTGTGATGCCACGAAGCTCTTGTGTGCCGCTGTGCAACTCGAACGCGAGAAGAGACGCTACTGTGAAGTACCATGAATTTCCCTGCGATCTACAGCGTCGGGAAGCGTGGCTGAAGAGTATTTCTCACCAAGGGCCGTCAGGGAAAGGAATCAAGTGGGAGCCAAGCGACACGTCGCTGAATGGTCATTTTTCTTACTGAGAATGACTGTAAAAAGAACACGAAGGTTAGGCTTTTGCTTCCGTCGGCGGTCCCGACGTGTTTCCCGGTTATCCACAGTACATGAAAAAAAAAAAATCTGAAACACGGGCAAGATGCAAACTGAACAGCGCGTAAAAAAAAAAAAAAAAGAAAAACAAGAAGCCCGGGGGCAGAAGGAAGAAACGTGCACAGAACAAGCGCTTGTCATTTCTGCGTATCTTGTTTTGCCACCGTTTCTTTATGCGTTACTGATTTGAAGTCATGCATCTTTACTAACCTGCCCAACCTGCTGCACTTGTCAGATTGCAGAGAATAGAGAGATAGAGGAAAATTATATTTCAGGAGAAAAGATGTCAGGGCCCTTTGGCCACCCTCCTGAGTGCCTGCATCACTCACTGCTTCGTCTGGAAGAAACACGTAAATCCACTCCCGATTATTCATAATAGAGCACTTATTTTCACTTCAGGTGAGTCGAGCGGACAGCCTTCCTGGGGAGCATTGAGGCCCACTCTACAAAAGATTGGCACTCCTAGGGCAGACTTTTCACATATGTAGGGTAATCGGCACTTCTAATAACGACTTCAATATTCAACCTGTAATGTGCAACTATAAAACGCGTTATTTACGGCCTGATTAGAGTCACTGTCGCGCGTACCAACGCGATTGTGGAAGCGCTTCTCCGTGAACGGCTGTACGAGAGTAGTGGCGCCAGAGCGGGCGCGAGGATAACTAGGCCCGAGACGCCATTTCGGCGCCACGCAGCAGGCTGCACCTTTTTTTTTTTATGTAACGGCCCTGACATAGGGCTCCTTTGAAAATGCATGGGGAAGAGGTTGGCCCACTGAAATTTGGTGGTGGGTCAATTCGAAATTTGGGATGGGCCAACCTAAAGTTTGGGGGTATGCAAACTTGAAATTTGGAGGTGGATCAACTCACATTTAGAAGTGGGTCAACTCACATTTGGGGAAGGCCAACTTGAAATCTCGGGGTGGGACAACTTGAAGTTTAAGGGGTTAGCCAACTATCTATCTATGTAACCTTCCTGTTAACCTACCCGCCTTTCGTATTTCATTTATATATCTCTCTCTGATCGATTTTATTTTTTTTGTTTCAATTGTTCCTTATGGCTTATAAAGCTACCAATTATCTACATTTACACTATTGTGATGAATAAATAAATGCCTTCGCAAATTGTGCATTTTTGTGCAAATACAAGGCATTAGACTTTTCGCTTGATGGACAGATTTCGCTGGGGCACTCGCCAAAGAATGCTTACGCATTAAAGGCCGCCCATGTAGCAAGGGTACGGAGGACCTAAAATGACAGAAATGCGGAAAGCGTTTCAGAATTATGCGGGCAACTCCGAGCACATTTATTTCAGCACGTGAAAAACACTGTGTTTAAATTAGGCTCAACCTAAACTTTGCTTGTTTGTTTACAATTTTTAAGCATAAAGTTTTGTGCTGGTCTAGGAATTTAGTCTCACTGTTTAAAAAAAAAGATATATTCGCACGTGGGACTGCTAGTTTAAAGAAACATTATTGAGGAACCTTGTGCAACTGCTGGTGTTGAAATTCATGGTACTACATTGGATTGCATGGACCATCGGCTCCGAATACGGTGACACAGTGTAAGGCTTTTGCGTGATAACTTTTGTATATACACATCTTCTAGCAGCACTACATAATTATGTGAAGTGCCTCTGTCACATTATCATTGTAAATAACCATTGTGTACATAGTATTTAATATCACGTCACAATTAGCTTACGTGTAACTGTGTGTTTCCGTGTGACAATGTGGTTATATGTTATTGAGCGTGAACTCGGACATTTCATTGAAATTATGCAGTGTATGCAATGCTCCATACTTTGTATATGTTATCGTCCTGGTGGAATTGGGAATTGTGCCGTCATTGTGACTCAGTGTTCGTATCGCTTTTGTTCAAATAAACTTTAATGCGATAGCAATTATATGGGCACTCCAAGCGGACTTCGGCCGTCGGCGTCGCCGTCGCCGTGAGGTTCCATATAAAGTCCAACGGCGATAAAATCGTCGCCGCGCGCTATATGCTGTATGTGCGAGTGAAAGCGCGCGAGGGACGCGCGCTTTCACGGGGAGCGATCGCACGGCGGAGAGCAAACGCGACTTATTCTGTCGCGCGAAAGGCCGTGGGGGGCCGGGAGGGAGGGGAGGCGAGGCGACGTTTAGCTGCGGCACCAAATGCGTATCTTGAGACCGGGCGCTAGAGGAAATCGGGAAGGCAGCGCGGGAAGGAGGGGTTGCGGCTTCTGCTCTGCGTGCAACTGCGCACTTGTACTTTGCGCGGCGCCGGGTGCTCGCGCGCAACGTATCTTGAAAGCGATCTGCAACACGGCTCCTACCTTTGTATGCGCTGTGCCTTTCGCCGCTCAGTTTCCGTTGAAGCGATAGACCGCACGAACCTTCGCTCGCTGCTGCTGGCGCGCTGGCTCACGCCAGCGTTTTGACAGCGATTGTGTGCGGATTGAGTGTAATCTATAGATGTTTGCTTGTGCGCAATGACACCATGCTTGTTAATTCAGTTAGTAAGCGAATGTGTCCAACTTTATACAGCCGATAAAACTACTATCCTTGCACTATATAGCTCGCTACTAATTTGCTGTCGCAAATAATACTTCGCCTTTCGGGCAAAACTTTTTTTATTGCGAAGCATTTCTTAGCGAACATTGGCCACTTAGAGAGTATCTATCTATCTATCTAAATTTGCAGGTACAAGTTGAAATCAGCTAGCACAAGACAGGGGTTCTTGAAGATGTCAGACCGACTGACCGACCGACCGACGGGACGGACGGACAGGCAAGGCACGGAGTACTCAAGTATTCCAAGACAATGGCCTTAAAAAATGCATGCCCACGCGGGTACACAAGTTATTTTAGGCAATGAAATACGTACATCACAGTGTAAAGTTTATTACCGACACTACTAAAATGAAATAGGGGGCTCCAGTCAATTCAAGTACCATTACGTAAATTTTTCTACAAAAGCAACATATTTGATTACAAATAATGTTGCATCTTCTTGTATTGCTCTGTGTCGATCAATAGTGTAGCGTATTAAACTGATGGCATTCCTTTAGAGCTGGTAAATGTTTTATTGCGATAAGGATTATATGGACACTCCAAGCGCATTTCTGCCGTCGGCGTCTTGTCGTCGCCGTCGCCGTGAGGTTCTGTATAAAGTCCAAGACCGATAAAATCGTCGCCGCGCGCCATATGCTATATGTGCGAGTGAAAGCGCGCGAGGGACGTGCGCTTTCACGGAGAACGAACGCATGGCGGAGAGCACACGCGACGTCTTCCGTCGTGCGAAAGGCCATGGGGGATGTGAGGGAGGGAGGGGAGGCGACGTTTAGCTGCGGCACCTTTTTGTTGCGGCACCGGGCGGAAAGGGAATTGGCGACTCAATCTCGCACGCGAAAGGCCGAAAGCGGGAAGGCAGCCCGGGAGGGAGCGGGGGCGGCTTCTACTCTGCCACCAACTGCGTACCTGTACTTTGCGTGGCTGCAGGCTGTCGTGTGCATCGTACCTTGAAACCGATCTCCGCACGGCTCTTACCTTTGTATGCGCTGTGCTTTTGCCACTCAGTTTCCGTTCAAACGATAGAATGCATGAACCTTCGCACGCTCACCACGTTTGCTCACGCCAGCGTTTTTACTGTGGTTGTCTGCGGTC
Organism: Dermacentor silvarum; assembly: GCF_013339745.2. Classification (NCBI taxonomy): domain Eukaryota; kingdom Metazoa; phylum Arthropoda; class Arachnida; order Ixodida; family Ixodidae; genus Dermacentor; species Dermacentor silvarum. The sequence goes on from NC_051163.1 coordinate 25,878,944, forward strand.
ATAGAGTGTGATCTATTCATGTTTGCTTGAGCGCGCTGACACCAAACTTGTTAATTGAGTTAGTAAGCGAATGTGTCCAAGTTTATATGTAGCAGATAAAACTACTGTCGTTACTCGGTATAGTTATCTACTAATTTGCTATCGCAATTGATGCTTCGCCCTACGGGCGAAACTGCGACATTTTTGAATTCATTCCATTGTGTGATTCCCAATGTACAAATAAATCACGACACTACTGAATACACATATCGGTGGTTCTAGATTACGTCTTTCTAACAATACTCCCTGCAAATAACATTCTTCACCTTTTTTTTGGTTCTGAACGATTGAATTTTATTTACGTTCTGAAAACCCCTCAATGTAGAAGTGGGAAAATCAATGGGACTCACTGTATCAATGCGAAAATCCTGCAATAAAAGAATGACTGAGCTTCAGAAACTGCTTTACCAGAATCCTCAAGGTCGTTTGAAGCCAGAACCAACTTTTCGCAAATTAATGTGCAGCTCATTATCACACACTTTTCAATGAAAGTCACCAGAGTGAGCTCGGGCGCTAGGGTCTATGGTAGCTGCCAGCTTGGTGGTTCCTCTAGCTTAGGAAGGATGGTTAATACTTGAATTGACCAACATTTCATGCTTCTGGCTTCAAACGGCATTGTATCTCTTCAAGTTGACCTATTTCAACAGAATATTAAGATATAGAGGTCAGATTTTTGGAGTGATTAGGCACGTACGCAAAGTCCTCCTACCTTGCTGTGTCTCGAAAACTTTCAGGCCTTGAGAATTCGGCAATATGAAGTGTAATAAATAACGCCACAAGAATCTTTGAAGCTAAAAGCACGCCGAACATTCAAGTGGTAACTGAACAATCAGAGTGCCAGATTTCATCCTAATAGTTTTCGTAAGAAACCGTGTGCCTTATCGCACAAACACTAGCGCCAATTTTAACTCTAGTATTCTTAGTACGAAGCTCTATATGCTCCAAACATCCAGCTGTGGATCTCGGAGGCTGTAATTCGAACTGCAATCTTTCTCGCACTTTATTTTGCTCCGTTCCAGCCGATGCCCGAGCGTCTGGTCAGGTTGTTCGAGCCGACGGGGCTTATTTTATCGCCTCAGAGACTCGAGATTTCCTTCCCTTCTTTTTTTGTATGCAATATATTTGTTCTCAGTTTATCTGCATCGGGCGCTGCAAGTGCAGACACACCATTCGCAGGCTGCAGGGTTCTCAAGACAGTGATAGATTGCCTCCGTCGACTGACCTACTTCGTGTTCTGCCTGTTTGTTCTGTGTCCTGGCACGAGTGTGGAAAGGCTTTGTTTTGCACTCGAACGACAGCTGTCCGTTTTTCCCCTTTCGTCGACTCGCGGTTCACGCAGCGGCACTGCGAGTGCAGATAAACAAGGCCGTTCGAATGGGGAAACAGCTTATCGCTGTGTGGAAAACAAAAGCCCAGCCACTGCTTCCGTAAACACGGTCACCGGCCCTGGCTTTGTCGCAACCTCTTCAGCACAAGGAAAAACATTCGTGAACAGAAAAACTGGAGCGCTTCCCTTTTTTCTCTTTTTTTTTTGCCGTAATATGACCGTACTAGGCCCCGAAGTGGCAGTGGAGTGTTTTATTCTGATTCTCAGCGAATTTAGTCAAACACAGATTTCAAGTAAAATTTAAAAAAAATTGCACAACGGCTCAGTTCCACTCTCTTTTAAGCAATGAATGGCTCAATATTTTGCAGTGCTGCTATTTGCTTATTGTGGAACACTAATACCTCCTGCGGCGATTTTTTACAGCGTTGATATATTTCGGTCTCCTTTATTTTTCTAGATACTAACCATTGCAGGAGATTTTACGAACGTGGTTTATTAGATGCGTGTATTTTTGTTTGTGTCTGTATTTATGATTATATTATTAGCATATTTCCAAATTTCTGTAGTTTCCCTGTCCGGCAGCATGCGACAAGAATGGGAGATTATCGAATAACTCATAATGATCCTACTCAACCTTTTAGCGGTGCAAGTGCCGGAGGGAGCATATGAGAAAGAAAATGAGATACTATGAAACAATATTGCTTTTTGCGACTGCATAGGTAGCATAAAAACTGCTGTTTTAGCTAGATGTCATTCAGCAAAAATAAAAAGAAAATGTCGCAGTTTCACCCGAAAGGCGAAGCATCAATTGCGATACGAATTAGTAGAGAGCTATACGGAGTAAGGATGGAAGTTTTATCAGCTGTATAAACTTGGACATGCAGCAGCACCAGTAACGCGCAGAACTGTTGTCGACGCCGTCGGAGTTTTGCCCGCGTTCGTACTGAACGAGCGCGGCGTTGGTGACTGTTGCCGGTGACTCTGGGGGCGAGCGGCTCAGTGGTTTTCGACGAGATCAGAACGGGACACTCGTCGAGCAGCGTCGGAAGTCTAACCCCCCACCTCCCCACTGACGGGTGTGGTTGGCGTCGGCGGCCTTCGCCGACTAACTGGCCATGGTCCTCCTGGCGGAGGAATATCTATAGGTCTTAGTCTGACCTGGAATGAAGTCTTTTCTCTCTCTCTCTCTGTCGGAAGTCTTTACCACCTTCTCGCCTCGCAACGTTTTTATAAAAATAGGCATTTGGTGCCGCAGCTAAACGTCGCCTCTCCTCCCTCCCTCCCGTCCCCCCGCGGCCTTTCACGCGACGGAAGAAGTCGTGTTTGCTCTATATATAGGGTGATTGTAAAGGAGGAAAGAGACACTTAATTCTGCAGCCCTTCAGAGAGCACGGCGCAGAACGCGCGTTTGTTCCCCGCCGTGCGTTCACTCCCCGTGAAAGCGCGCGTCCCTCGCGCCCTTTCACTCGCACATACAGCATACGGCGCGCGGCGACGATTTAATCACCGTTGACGTCCGGAACCTCACGGCGATGGCGACGCCGACGGCAGAAATCCGCTTTGGTGTGTGCATATAATTGCGATCGCAATAAAAGAGATATTAGATGGCGTCAATACAAAAGGTGCCAGTGTTTATATGAGATGTCGACGACGTTTTCGGAAATTCGCAATAGCAGCTTGTGCGCCATGATCAGCAACGGCGCCCGCATTATTTTCAAACTAGCCTATGCACCATGCATCATTCAACATGAATGCGCTAATATTAAATTAACCTATGCAGCATGCACCATGCCATGCCCTGATTTAAACGTTATTCTATGCACCATGATTAGTAACTGCAGCTCTAGCTTTATGTTCATTAAGTAAGCAACAGTTAAAGAGAGACACAGAAAAACTTCGTATTTTATGAGTTCTTCAAGTATTCAAATATTTTCTTTTAGAAATGACCCCCTGAAATGCCTTGTATAATTGCATGCAGATCCATCCGCCTTCCTGCTCTTTGGAACAGGGTGAATAACGACTCAGCGAAGAAAGAAAATAATCGGTGTACCGTTTTTAAACTTTATTGCTGTGAAGATGCATGAAAAGCATTTTTTCCTAAGCTCTCTTATTCACACTTCCACTTTTTCTTTTGCTTCCTCAGCAGAAGCTTTAATTGGCGAACAATTGTTCGCTTTATTTATTGCTTGCTGCAACTTTTATTCTGTGGACAAAACTTCTTACAGTGCCTGACTAGCAATACCCGGGTGTAAACATCTCGGAAGAGCTCAAGACATGCTCCTGTTTCTTTTTTTTTGAACTACTTAATCCAAAACTGCCTAACTTCAAATACATTATGGCGCTCTTCTCACTGCAGACCAAAAGAAAAAGCATATGCACACAAGAAATACGTTACAGCAACACTGTAACCCTTTCGCGGACGGCTGAAAAGCACTCAAAACAATGTTCGGGAAACGTCTTTTACGGCACCCTAGTAGTCCATTCGCCCATTCGTTGCTTTTGTCAAGACATAAAGTGCCCATCGCAAACGTCTCACGAGGACAGCTTGGCTGAGCATTCTTGCCCCCCTCAAAGCTCATATTTTCTACGCTGTGTTCTTCCCAAAGACATCGTCGAACCGCGAGCTTACCACTATATACTGTAGTCCGCGCGCACTAAAACAGACATTATACAGCCGTCGTTAGGCTTAACTCCAGCAATAAAGACAACCATGTTCCAATGTGTCTACGATATTGCCATGTCGTATTGACGGTGGTGAAAAGGACAGTGCCAAAGCTAACTTCGGCACTGTCACTAACCTAACTCTCTATTTGGTGAACTTGTGCCCAGAAAAGCACGTGATGCTCACGGAACAAGGATAGCCGAGAGCACAGACGTCGGCCATCGAAAATTTGATCTGCGAATCTAAAGCACCAACTATTTATGAATGACTGATTGCACATTCCAGCGTAATCAGTGGCGCTCGCGTATACAGTCGAACGCCTTTATAACGAAGTGCTTGCGGACTACCAAATCATTCGTTATACAAGTCACTTCGTTGTATTGGTCGCGAACCGCACAGCTGACTGCACAACCGGGACAAAGTAGCATAAAGTTAACAAGTTCACATTGAATTACACGAAGTGGAATCAATCATTTCTAGCACTTATTCCTCCAGTAAATATTATTATTGCTCCAACAATTCAAATTCCAAAAACCTGATTGATCTCTTCCGGAAATCTCTGGAGGGTCAGTAGCGCTCGCTTTTGTAGTGTATATGTTGGCCATGGGCATAGAATCTCCTTCAGGCTGAATGACCTACGATGCAATGACGTTGGATGGCGCATCAAATGACGCCTTTCGTTATCACGCCGTTGTACATCCTCATTCGCATGGCCACAAGACTGCGTCGGACTATTCTTAATATTTTGCCCCCATTTATCATTACCAGGAATCAATAAAATTTCTCCACGACGGCGTAGTACTTCAAGGGTGTCCAGAAATAGCCACCCCCCGCTTGAATAATGACGCCGGTTCCATCGGCTTTTGCGGATACTTGAAGCAATCGTCCTCCCGGGGTCTGTAATTGTATTCAGCAATGTAGTTCACTTTCTCTGCAATATACGGATCAGATAAGAAATACAAAGAACTTTGGAAATTTATCAGACACTTCGCAAGGCTTTCTTCTCTGTCTTTGTAGCTCGAAAAATGAATCAAGTAGCCAAAGAAATCCCGTTTGACACCGGACAAGAACATAACAGGTGGAGAATCTCTTTAAAACCAGCAAACGTTTTTTCTAGTTCTTCTTTTCATGCAGAGTATCGGGCCTGCCTTCTATCCTAGAAAAAACAACCCAGAATTGAAAGAGCTCGCGAGTTTTCTAAGAAAAATATGACTTCAACCACTATCCTTTAGTGTTTGCTAAACACCGTTGGGCTCGGGCTCTTGCTTATTTCGCGTAGGCATTTTACTTTCCTACATTCATTCAAACGAAGTCAATTATCGTGTTTTTCGCTACTAAATTCACCTTGGGTTCCGTTCTTCCAGTTCTTCGTCTTCTTCTACTTCTCATTTTGAAGACTGTAGGCGTCGCTGGCATTTGTTTTCATGAAACCTAAATTTTAGTGGCTTGTGTGGCCATTTAGACTTGAATTTCTACTTTTCAGCCAATAGTTTAGAAAGCCACAGTACCACGTGTTTTATCTAGCTTGAGTGAGCATTTTTGATAGACTAGCATAGGAACAATGTGCTTATTTTGGTGCGTTTGTAAAATGCAGGAATAGGTAAGCTGTCTTCTTCCGTAGCGAAACACGTGGAAGTCTTGTACAAAGGCTCGGAGGTTTAATACTGAAGGACTTGCATTGCAAGGACACAAAGGCCAAACAATCACCTCACAGGGAAGCATATAGTGGAGAAAGGCTCACAGTTCGTGCTGCCTAACCGTTATGTGGGACCTTTTGTTATGACCAAGTAATGCTATGCCACTTCAGGAAATGTGCACCTACAGCGGGGCGCTAGCAAACAAGTCTGCTAGCTACAGACCGCTGCGCGCAAAAAACGCAGATGAAGAAGGGACAGGAACAGTGTGGTATGACACAGAGCTCCTTGTACGCCTCCTCACTTCATCCGAATGTTATCACGCGCGGTCCTTTCGATGGTTTCGGAATGAGCCATCTTAAGCCTAAACCACGGTGTAAGATATATACTCTTTAGGTGGGGACACTTCTCGGCTTGCTTGCTAGACGCGATCGACCAGATAAAGTAGCAAGGGCGCGCGTCTGTCGGGGCGGTGACGGCAGCGGATACCTATCGGCGGAACGACGCAACTTCAGTTAGAACGCAGGCGAGAGCGTGCGCCGACAAGGAACGCGCGCGCATGCATGCCCTCGCCCCGGTGACCTACTTTCGTGCGTCACTCAACCATTTCGAATTTCCCGCGAACCGCCGGTTGCTATAACAACGGGAGATTAAGCCAATAAAAAGCTTTATGTGTTGAAGTTGCGTCGTACTGCCGATAGGTATCCGCTGCCGTCACCGGGCCGATCGGCGCGCGCCTTTGCTACTTTACCAGGTCAATCGAGTCTGGCGAGTGTGCTCACCTAAAGAGTATATATCTTGCACTGTGGCCTAAAGTTTTATTACCATATCCAAAAAGCAGAACCGAACAAAAGAGTGAGGTGCGAAGCCGCAGAAAAGCGAACGTCCCGTTCGCACATTTCAAGAAAGAAACTGATGGCTTTCGATGTTAATGAAGGAGGACCACTAGTAAGAAGCACTTTTTTTTTTTCAGGAACGCTGCATCCAAGGCACAACTATAGATAGCTACCAGTTTCGGTGGCATCACGTATAGTCATGTCATCCACTTTGTAGAGTTGTTTTTTTTTTTGCACCACCTTGATATTTCTACCAGTTTGTCTGACAAATTAGCTAGAATTCTGCAATATTTCTACCCTCTGCAAATACCGCTTTTTTTCAGTTCTCTTACAAGCAGAACAAATAGACACTGCATTATAAGCTCACTTATTATTACGTTTTCTAAACCAAAATTATTACTCAGCCACACTATGGCCTATGCGGTGAGTGTTATGCAGGTAAAGCAGCTAAATCTACCTGGCGACCTACGTTGCGCTCACCTGATAACTTGATACGCCAAAATCCTCACCAATGCGCCCAGGCTCATGCAGATGTCACTGCAGAACAAGCAAGAAAACGAACTGAGTTTGGCTGATTGACTGACGGGCTAGTTAGTTGGTGCATGATCACAGAAATCAGTGCTACCTGGCTGACCGGGTTTTAACAGAAAGTGATTGTCAATAGCATGTGGCACTCGTTCCCTCCTCGCTCCTTTCTTTCAAAGGGAATGCTGACATCGTCATCGTCATCACGGGTTTGCTGCCGCGGCCGGATGTCGGTGGTCTAGAAGGTGTGGAATAGTACCACGGGTAAATATACCAATATAAAATTTATATTTATTGATTTCACAGCGACTGAAAGCTGTTTAAAAAGCTTCACGATAGCCCTGCCTCCATAAAATTTATTGACATTGCCTACTTCCGAGATTACCGCATGTATTGTGTGTGCATTGTTTCACGAGGGTATTCTACCTATAGCTCGACTTAATGTTTCTCCACCTTGCAACAGAACGACATGATTCTGTATGAATACTAATCACGAATAGAAATCTGCGAACAAGTGTCAGAGTACCACCAAGATCTATTTGTCACCTTCTCTTTTCGTTCTTTAATGGTTCACTTCGTTCAGGTGGAACTCAAGTTTAATTCAGCAGCGCTTGTAGTTTCGACACGAATGGCGTGACATCGACGCAAATGATTGGCAGGCGCGCGAAAGGAGAAGGAGGCAACGAAGACGCCGGTGAGATAAAATTCAAGGAAAAGTTAAAGCCAAAAACAAAAGCGCCTGCCAGATAACAATAACGAAACGAAGCCTCCAAGAATAGAAAACTCAGCGACCGGAATCGCGGGAGTTTAATTATCATTTATTCATCGCGCCCATCTCGGACGTACAGTTAATATAGACGAGGCGGAACACCGCCCACGCCAGTTTCATAACAAAGCAAAGGCACGAACGGCTTACCCCTACCTCCTCGCCAATCGTTTGCGTTCTATACTAGTGTTTAGGTGTCGTCACTCACTATTCTTGGCGTGTTGTTGCCGAACCTTTTGTCGCTATGAATGGAAGTTTGGGGGTGGTGGCGAGGAGCGATGAGATTAAGGGGGGATGGGTGGAGACGGAGAGGTAAAGGGTGGGTGAGAGAAGGAGGGGGTAGGGGAGGTGGTAATCCCGGGTCCCATATCCTAGCCGGCCGCTTACATAGATAGTATACGCGGCGGTCACTGATCGCTCTAAGGGCCGGGGACGCGGTGATGGCGAATTGGGCTTGATGGCCAAGGCACGATGGCGCCCTTTGAAGCAATCTTCATTCTCACGGCAGTGGGAGCAGTGAGCCGCAAAATTACAGCCGCACTTGAGAGAGCGTCGCATTCATGCCTCCGAGTTTGGCGATGAGGGGAGCGGCGTGCAGAGAAAGTAGAATATTTCGGCCAAGAGGCAGCGGTTTGGATCAGTGCGGGATGCGTTTGGACGAAGGTGGGGATGAGGCGCCTCGCCTTATCTTATTTTGGTTTTATTTTAATGTCTGGCGCTGGAGTCCTTAATGAGGCTATCATAGGAGGGGGGAAACATAGCGAAGCATACAAATCAAATGACAAGTCATAACAGCAGTACGAAACTTTAGACTGCACGATGCTTAAATGTAGCTTGGGGGAGGGGGGGGGGAGGGCACTCCATGGCCTCGACGAATTACGTGAGGAATGAAGATGGCGTAGTATCAGGTATTATCTTCCAGTGTTCAATAGTCCTAGGGAAAGAACTGTATCAATGGGCTGGGCTGAGCATAAAAGTCAAATAGGCAGCGTGACACGCAGACATTCCTACTGCTTTAAACGCGAACGGCATTTAAACTGTTTTTGCAGTTGCAAAGCTTATGCCATGTACTGTTTAAAAAATTAGAAAACCCGTCTCTGCGCACTTGGCTTTTGTCACTACGCAGTACCGCCTGCGTATCGCCTCGTAGTCGAGGTTAGAGTACTTGCTCGATACTATGCTGCAAGACACACTTACGAAGATGAACATTTCTACAGTATATTTAATTACCCGCTTCAGGAAAGTTACGCTTCACATAGATTGCAAGTTATCCTTTGGTCTGACTAGGTTTTTTGTTTTTGCCTGTTTTGTTTTTGATTATTCGACCATTTATTTGCATACGATCGTTACTTTGAATTAACCATCAAGTTAAGATATTCTGTACAGCAAACACGTGGTTTATTATGCAGGACTACTTTCTTCGATCCCGCTTCATATGTAGGTGCATATGCTATGCTGCGTAACGGATACATAACTACTGCCCTCCAACACTGACCGTATGACAGAAAACAAAATCATTAGGACAAGAAGGTCACTAGCGCTGTATATTGGTTTGCATCACAGGAAACCATGGTGGTGCTCACCCAGCAAAGGAACTCACTTACCAACAACAAAAAAAGAACATCGAACTTCCACTACAGGCGAAATGGCTCAGTAAATTATATCAGCGGTGCTTTGGCTGCGACCAATTACACGTCGAGGCTAAGTCAGTGCTGAGCGGCCCGCCAAGATCGCGATGCACTTTAGTGCGGCAAAACGACAGCCTTGAGGTTTTAGCTTGAGGCTGCGTTGCAAGATGCATCAGAGAGCGTAAGGAATTCCCTTGTGAATAGAACAACGAACTTACGGATCGACGAGCACTCGTCTAACGTGTAACCGACCCACGATTTATGAACTAGGAGACCCTACATAAAAGGAAGCCCAGGAAGTAAGCTTATTAATAGCTTACAAAAAAAGGTTATTTCCTGGATCATGTATAGTTTATGTAATGGTAAGTGAGTTGCTCTGTTGTGTTACAGCTGTAGTATTAATAACGTCGTAAGGTTACATAAGATGAGAGCGACAGTTCTCTTTGGTCTTTAGGCCATCTAGGACCACCTGGAGGACCAACATCCGTCAGTGGTGCATGGCATATAATCCGCTCCTTTTTGAACCACGTACCCTGTGCTTCGCCTATTATAAGAATGCCGTTTCGATGACGAGCTGATCAACTGCTCGGAATCAGGCAGGACTCGTTTCATGGCAACGTTCTTTAATTGTAATTCACACTGAAGCAAATAGGGGCGAACAATTGTTTCTGGCTTCGGCTGAAGTCCACTGCCAACTTTCTAAACTTACCCGTCTTCGACTTCGACCTCCACCTGAACTATCCCGACCCGAAACAACGGTACTTTGCCGATTGTGGCTTTGCGTCGCATTTACGAAGTCATTTGCTTTCCGCATAGGATGGGAGGATAGTGCTGCGTGTGACCACTGCGGGGACGAGGAAACTATCGAACACGTACTTTGTCAGTGTCCCCGATACAGCGCACACAGGCAGTCACTCGCGTCCGCGCTGGCGCGTCTTGACGACCGACCGCTTTCGGAGCAGACAGTCCTGAACGCCGGCCTATACAGACGCCACACAACAATTCAGTCAAGGAACTCTTGGAGGTTTGGCGATCGAGTGGACTATCTTACAGACTATAGTTATCACGGACGTTTCCAACCTCCTGTATTTTTTTAATTCTTTTCATTTTATTTTCGTGACCGCTTTTTCTCTCCCTTATGCTTTCCGCCTGTCATTTCCCCTTACCCTGTGCAGGGTAGCAAACCAGAATCTTCTCGGCTTAAACCTCCCTGCCTTTCCCACCCCATTTCTCTCTCTCGCTTCTAAACTTAAAAAAAAAAGGTCACAGGCTGTGCGTCACACGCAGCACAGTCACAGCGTAAGCTGGGGGAGCGGCTCAAGAGTAGCTCCAATTTCGGCATCACGCACACCAGGGTCTTCGCGAGAAAGTCTCTTCGCCTCGTTTTGACGAGAACGATGTGAACTGCGCACGATGCGCACGATGCGTTTGCAGGCACGTTAACTAGATGGCACCACCATACTAACGGAGACTGGGGAGCACGTTTTTATTGCGCTAGCAATTATATGGACACTTCAACCGGATTTCTGCCGTCGGCATCGCCGTCGTCGTCGCCGTGAGGTTCCGTATAGATTCCAAGGGCGATAAAATCGTCGCCGCGCGCCGTATGCGCGAGCGAAAGCGCGCGGGGGGGGGGGGGGGGAGGACGCGCGCTATCACGGAGGGCGAACTCCCCCGCGCGCTATCACGGAGAGCGAATGCACGGCGGAAAGCAAACGCGACCGTCCCGCGAATGGCCATCGGGGTATGGGAGGGAGGGAGGCGGGGCGGCGCTGTGCTCTGGCACCAACGGCGTATCTTGCCACTCAATCTCCCACCCGAAAGCAAGAAACGCGAAGAGGGGGGGGGGGGGGGGAGCTTCTCCTCTGCCAACAACTTCTCTGCGCTTTGCCCGGTGGTCGCCCGCACCGTCTCTTATCTCCACACCGCTCTGACCTTTGTACGTATGCGCTGTGCATTCGCCGCTCAGTTTCCGTTGAAGCGATAGACCGCGCGAACTTGCGCTTGCTGCCAGTGTTTTGACAGTCGTTGGCTGCGGTCATTCAGTGTGATCTATTCATGTTTGCTTGTGCGCGCTGACACCACGATTGTTAATTCAGTTAGTAAGCCAATGTGTCCAAGTTTATACAGCCGATAAAACTACGATCCCTACTCCGAATAGCTCTCTACTAATTTGCTATCGCAATCGATGCTTCGCCTTTCGGGCAAAACTGCGACATTTTTTTTTTGCGCGCCTCGTTTGAATGGCATCTCGTCGTCTGCGCCTGAACTAGATGGCGCCACCATACTGGCGGAGGCTCGGTTTATCTGCGTCTGCGTTTATAGGGTTTTTTTCCGCTATCACAAGCGCTTGCGTGGCTCAGTGGTAAAGTATCCTAGTCGCGCGCAGCGGTTCTGGGTTCGATCCCGGCGGAGATTTTTTTCGTACTTTTTTTCATTTCCAGCGATAGCGGTTACGCGGCGGGGGCGGCGGCGGCATCATCGCGACCCGAAACGGCTATTGGAATGAGCCCATAACAGCTTACGCTTAAAAAGTCGCAGTGTTGCCCGAAAGGCGAAGCATCGATTGCGATAGCAAATTAGTAGACAGCTATACGAAGTAAGGATAGTTGTTTTATCGGTCGTATAAAAGTGTAAATATTCGCTTACTAACTAAATAACCAAGCCCGGTGTCACGCGCGCACAGGTAAACATGAACAGATCTCGCTCGATGACGGCGGAACTCGTGAAAACGCTGGAGTGAGAAAGCGCGCCAGCAGCAGCGAGAAAATTGACCTTCGCGCTGGCTCTCGCTTCAACGCGAACTAAACGTAAAAAGCACAGCGCATACGAAGCTACCGGCACTCGGCGCACTTTGTACCGCTTCGAAGATGAGGCGCCCACGGGCGCACACTTCGACCACATCGCAGATCGTTTTCAAGATAGGCGCCCGCGCGGCAGCTCAGTAAGCAGCAGCCGCAAGATCAGAGCGTGGGAGGCGCAAGGTTTTGTTCTCAATCAATCAATCAATCAATCAATCAATCAACCAGTCAATCTTTATTTCTTTCTTTCGTTCTGTGTGTGAGTGCGGTTCCGTATGGTCCCTGGCAGGGCTCACCTAAGTTCGTAAAAAATCTGGAAACCTTGCACGGCCGCAGCATGACGTCAAAAAAAGCGGCGGCGCTGCCGTTACCTTACAGTGGGGCAATATAGTTTCAAGGCTCTCAAATGGCGGCAGTTTTCTCCGGTGGCCTAGTTACTCATCCATAAATATTGCTCAAAGCAGCTAACATCAAAGAATAAATGTCAGCACATTCGTATGCTCGCTTTGCATACACTATGCCTGCTTGTCTACCAACACGTAGGCTAGCTCTGAGCAGTACGCTGATACTTATTTTCAGCTTGTGTTGCCGAGTCTCTTGCTCACTCCCTTCACGACCTTTAACCTAACCATCCGACCCATCACTCAGACATGTCAAATGTACCCAAAGTTCTTCAATATTATCCTTTCCACGGATTGAATAGTAAACATTTGACACGAATAGTAAACAGTACAATAGGACTCCCGGTAAACCTTTACCGGACCTCCCGCCTTTGACAATACGAAATTCTTCTTTCTATCTCGCCTTCTCTTTCTGATTGAACCAACTTCCTCACGTGAAGGGTTGTGCGCGCAGGCTCGGAAGACCCCTGCTATACGAAATACCCAAGCAGCTGCGGACAGCCACATTCTTATTCTTCTCCCCCTTTCCTCGTGAGAGCCACTTCTATCCGCGGGATTGCCTTCCAAGCGCGCGAGGATGTTTCCAAACTCCCGGCGCCCAGGAATGAATTCGCCTTCGAGAAAGAGCGCCGCAGCGCCCTCTGTACGCCGCACGAGCTTTGAGAGCGTGCGCCTATCTCGTACTATAGATCCTCAGGCGTGCTTGTGGATCCGGAACACGCAAATATGGGAAGCGCATTCCAGTCATTCTTGCCGCTCGCCCTTCGCCGAAACATGCGTGGAGCTTCCTCTATCCTCCCTGTAACGTTGTACATTCGTTCGAGAGAGGTAGCATATCCTTCATTCGAGGAGGGTATCTAATACCATTTCTCACGTGCGATCATCCTTGAGCAAAAGTAGATGGAACGTGGATTTTGCAATAAAAGCTGTTTTTTCTTCGCTACGCATGAAGGTGACTTGGAATTGAATTCATGTATGCAAACTTCCAATGCGACATTCCGGGTGCATTCGTTAATTTCAGCTTCTGCGTCTGAATTACGAATACCGTGAGTTGTTCTTGGTTTTTGTTTTTCGGCGTGCCATGCAGCTGTATTCCACATGCTGTTCCGAAAGGGCTTACGTAGTTACGCGCAACGAAAACCATCAGTCTGGAATAAGTTAACTGCAATACCAGCAAGCAGAATTAAAAAAAATTACATTCTGGGGTTTTACTTGCCAGAACCACGATCTGATTATCACGCACGCCGTGTAGTGGAGGACTCCGGAATAATTTCGACCACCTGGGGTTCTTCAACGTGCTCACAATGCACGGTGCACGGGCGTTTTTGCATTCAACTCCCACCGGAATGCGGCCGCCGCTGTCGAGAATCTAACCTGCAACCTCGGGCTCGGCAGTACAACGCCTTTGCGATACGCGAAATTTGAGCGCAGCTCTACACGTGTCTTCATTTCGCGATATATTGGCTGGCGCGGACGATCTGTCTCGTGCGGCACGTTGCGAACGAAGCGAAGTGTGGTGCGACTGCTTCGCTAATCTGGCGATCGCGAGAGCCAGCGCGTAGGTGACACGCGAGGGCGCGATTCACAGCAGCCGCCGATGACAGACCTCCCCGACGGCGCGTGCTACTGTGGCGCCATCTCGTAGCCATCGTCACCGCTCTACGCTTTACTTCTCACGCTTTCGCCATACCCTCCTCCGCTTTTCGCCTCATGGTTCCGCTGCACCCTTCCTCTCCGCTTTCCTCCTCGCGTCTTTCATCGCCCGCTGCGATCCGCGTTCGCTTTCATCTTTCGCTGTGCTCGTTCGCTCGGTTACGACGCCGCCGCCGCTCGTCGCAGGAAAGGGCGCCCAAGAGCTGCACTCTAAAACGGCTGTCTCGTTCAGGGATTGAAGAGAAACACAGCGCTGCTGAAAAGAGAACAAATTGTGCGAAAGTCTCACTGGAGCACTGTGCACTGCGTGCCTCTGTACGCCTGTATCTGGCATTGCGTCACTGCGCGTAGCTGACACTTCAACAAACTGGGCGACAGCGGCCACACATAGCTGTAGTGCTGCTTCTTTCTTGTTTTATTTTCTTCTATTACCTTTCCTTTCTCCAGTACAGGGTAGTCTACCGGAGATATCCTCCCGTTACCCTCTTCGTTTATCTATCTATCTATCTATCTATCTATCTATCTATCTATCTATCTATCTATCTATCTATCTATCTATCTATCTATCTATCTATCTATCTATCTATCTATCTATCTATCTATCGTCCGTCTGTCCTGCTGGCTGGCTATCTTAATAACTGACCAATTGTACTATGCGTTGGGTGAATGAAAATTAATTAAGAAGGTTAAAAAAAAAAGCTCTCAGTTCAACCTTGATGTTCTCACTCCGCACTTCAAACGTGAACAATATCGGTCAGTGCCCCTCCGCAACTCCCCTCCTCCCCCCCCCCCCCCCCCCACCCTCTTCTAAGCCTTTTCAGATCCGGTCGTTAATCTCAAAGGCGTTTTCCACCTGCCGCCACGGCCAACGCACATTCGAGGCGCCAATCGCTGGAGTCCGTTGCGTCTCGCTTTTCGTTCTCATCGTCTTCCCAATAACTGCTCGTTTATCTCCGACCTGCCTAGATGGCTTTGCTGCGTTTTTCTTTTTCTTTATCTTTTTTTTTCGGCATTTCTTCCTACTAGGCCCGCTCCACCCGCTTTTTACAGTTGCTGTAAACCGAGAGATATCCAGTCTTCCTTCTCTCTCTTTCCCAAGACGTTCGATAAATGCAATTGCTAAACAGCACAGAGCTGTACGAAGCCAACCAGCGAATGAGACTGAGGAGGCTAGAAGCTTGCACATGCTCTAGAATATCAATCTTGGCACTAACTCAATTAACAGTTGCCCAATGATTCTCTGCCCGGTTCAGCGTTCTTCCCACGTAGCATAGTTCTCTAATAAAGTATCGGAAAGAGCAGGCACTCGATTCTATATATATATATATATATATATATATACAGAGAATCAAGTGCCTGTTCTTCACACGTTGCATAGTTCTCTAAGAAAGTATCGCAAAGAGCAGGCACTCGATTCTATATATATATATATATATATATACATATATATATATATATATTCGAGTATAGAAACAGCTCGCACAACGTGTCGGGCGATAAATGGGGAGCTTAGAAACGTTTTCGCAAACGTTGGCTTGGCAGACTTCATAGGTTTCTCTCGTTTAAAATGAAAACAGTTGCATCACATCTGCCACTGCAAAGTGGGGCAGCGGCTTCTGCTTGCAACACTGTAGGGAAAAATAAATGGTGCTAAAAACATATTAATAATAATTCAGCGAAATTGAGTAAGAGGAATGATTTGTGGTGGTGTTATTTCACACACGCGTTCCACACAAACGTCACTTGAAGTTTAGTGAATAGGGGGATAAGCGACGCATCAAGTGATCGATATAGCGTGGAAAGAGCATCAAAACTGAACTTCACACACACACATACACCCCCCCCCCCCACACACACACACACACGTGTGTGTGTCGATTTCTCGTGCAAGTAATGTCCGCCTCTCTGAATAACCCATCTCAAGGACTAAGATTATGTTATCTGCAACAGGCGATTTTTAGAAATTCCGGGAAACTTACAAGTGATGACCCCGTATCACTAATTGACTTATATAGCAATCTTTACTACCTCTACAAGTGTGGTCACTGACCCACTC